>NW_027052710.1:0-33000 GCF_011386835.1 Chrysemys picta bellii
ATCAGCACAGGTAATCAAGATGGAGTCCCAGGATCGCAAAAGAGCTCCAGCACGGACAGAACGGGAGGTACAGGATCTGCTCACCATATGGGGAGACGAATCAGTGCTAGCTGAACTCCGTAGCAGTAAAAGAAATGGCAAAATATTAGAAAAGGTCTCAAAGGCCATGAAGGACAGAGGCCATAACAGGGACGCACAGCAGTGCAGCATGAAAATTAAGGAGCTAAGGCAAGCCTACCACAAAGCCAGAGAGGCAAATGGAAGGTCTGGGGCAGAGCCGCAAACATGCCGCTTCTACGCGGAGCTGCATGCCATTCTAGGGGGTGCAGCCACCACTACCTCAACCGTGTGCTTTGACTCCGTCAATGGAGAAACATGCAACAGGGAAGCCGGTTCGGGGTACGCGGAAGATGACGATGATGAAGACAATGAAGATAGCTCACAGCAAGGAAGCGGAGAAACCGGTTTCCCCAACAGCCAGGATAGGTTTATCACCCTGGACCTGGAACCAGTAACCCCCGAACTCACCCAAGGCGTGCTCCCAGACCCTGAGGGCACACAAGGGACCTCTGGTGAGTGTACCTTTGTAAATATTACACATGATTTAAAAGCAAACGTGTTTAATGATTAATGATTAATTTGCCCTGGCAATCGCGGCCAGTACAGCTACTGAAAAAGTCTGTTAATGTGTATGGGGATGGAGCAGAAATCCTCCAGGGACATCTCCAGAAAGCTCTCCTTCATGTACTCCCAAAGCTTTTGCAAAAGGTTTCTGGGGAGGGCTGCCTTATCCCGTCCGCGATGGTAGGACACTTTACCACGCCAGGCCAGTAGCATGTAGTCTGGAATCATTGCATAACAAAGCATGGCAGCGTATGGTCCCAGTGATTGCTGGCATGCAGACAACATCCATTCCTTATCTCTCTTTGTTATCCTCAGGAGAGTGATATCATTCATGGTCACCTGGTTGAAATGGAGTGATTTTATTAAGGGGACATTCAGAGGTGCCCGTTCCTGCTCGTCTGAACAGAAATGTTCCCCACTGTTAGCCACGCGGTGGGGGGGGAGGGGTGAAGTGATCATCCCAGAGAATTGGGTATGTGTGTGTGTGTGTGGGGGGGAGGGGGGGGTAGTTGGGTTTGTGCTGCATTTTAAACCGGAAACCCCAGCCCCTCCTTTTACATTGCAAACCCATTTTAAATGGCCAACCCAATGGGTCCTTAGTATGGGAAATGAGGGCGCTGCTGTTTGAAACGATTCCCACATGTTATGAAGGTTAAAAAAGGCAAAAGACTGTGGCTTATCATGGCTGCCTGCAAGCCGAATTCTGTTGCCTGGCACTGCGTGAATTATCTCTCACACCAAACCGGCAGACCCACAATATAAGAGGAAAAATGCGACCTTGTAACGAAAGCACATGTGCTGTGTAATGTGAACAGCAAAATTTAACGTGAAAGAGTGTACCCATTGTTCTCTAAAATGTGTCTTTTTTAACCACCTCTCCCTTCTCCACCAGCTGCAAATGTTTCTCCTTCGCAGAGGCTAGTGAAGATTAGAAGGAAAAAACGGCGGACTTGGGATTATATGTTCTCGGAGCTCCAGATGTCCTCCCACGCTGAAAGAGCACAGCAGAATGTGTGGAGGCAGTCAATGTCAGAGTGCAAAAAAGCACAATTTGAACGAGAGGAGAGGTGGCGGGATGAATCGCGGGCTGAACAGAGCAAGTGGCGGGCTGAAGATGATAGGTGGCGTCAGCTTGCAGACAGAAGGCAAGAGTCGATGCTCCGGCTGCTGGAGCATCAAACTGATATGCTCCAGCGTATGGTTGAGCTGTAGGAAAGGCAGCAGGAGCAGAGACCGCCGCTACAGCCCCTGTGTAACCAACAGCCCTCTTCCCCAGGTCCCATTGCCTCCTCACCCAGATGCCCAAGAACACGGTGGGGGGGCCTCAGGCCACCCAGTTACTCCACCCCAGATGATTGCCCAAGCATCGGAAGGCTGGCCTTCAATAAGTGTTAAAGTTTTAAAGTTTTAAACTGCAGTGTGTCCTTTTCCTTCCCTCCTCCCCCACCCATCCTGGGCTACCTTGGCAATTATCCCCCTAGTTGTGTGATGAATTACTAAAGAATGCATGAATGAGAAGTAACAATGACTTTATTGCCTCTGCAAGCGGAGCTCGAACGGGGGAGGGGAGGGTGGGGTGGTTGGTTTACAGGGAAGTAGAGTGAACTGGGGCGGGGGGGGGACGGAGGGTTCATCAAGGAGAAACAAACAGAAGTTTCACACCGTAGCATGGCCAGTCACAAAACTGGTTTTCGAAGCTCCTCTGATGCGCACCGCGCCCTGCTGTACTCTTCTAACCGCCCTGGTGTCTGGCTGCGCGTAATCAGCGGCCAGGCGATTTGCCTCAACCTCCCAGCCTGCCATAAATGTCTCCCCCTTACTCTCACAGATATTGTGGAGCGCACAGCAAGCAGCAATAACAATGGGGATATTGGTTTCGCTGAGGTCTAGCCGAGTCTGTAAGCTGCGCCAGCGCGCTTTTAAACATCCAAATGCACATTCCACCACCATTCAGCACTTGCTCAGCCGATAGTTGAACAGGTCCTGACTACTGTCCAGGCTGCCTGTGTACGGCTTCATGAGCCATGGCATTAAGGGGTAGGCTGGATCCCCAAGGATAACGATAGGCATTTCAACATCCCCAACGGTTATTTTCTGGTCCGAGAAGAAAGTCCCTTTCTCCAGCTTTCGAAACAGACCAGAGTGCCTGAAGACGCGAGCATCATGTACCTTTCCCGGCCATCCCATGTTGATGTTGGTGAAACGTCCCTTGTGATCCACCAGGGCTTGCAGCAGCATTGAAAAGTACCCCTTGCGGTTTATGTACTCAGTGGCTTGGTGCTCCAGTGCCAAGATAGGGATATGGGTTCCTTCTATCGCCCCACCACAATTTGGGAATCCCACTGCAGCAAAGCCATCCACTATGACCTGCACGTTTCCCAGAGTCACTATCCTTGATATCACCAGGTCTTTGATTGCTCTGGCAACTTGGATCACAGCAGCTCCCACAGTAGATTTGCCCACTCCAAATTGATTCCCGACTGACCGGTAGCTGTCTGGTGTTGCAAGCTTCCACAGGGCTATCACCACTCGCTTCTCAACTGTGAGGGCTGCTCTCATCCTGGTATTCTGGCGCTTCAGGGCAGGGGAAAGCAAGTCACAAAGTTCCATGAAAGTGCCCTTATGCATGCGAAAATTTCGCAGCCACTGGGAATTGTCCCACACCTGCAACACGATGCGGTCCCACCAGTCTGTGCTTGTTTCCCAGGCCCAGAATCGGGGTTCCATGCCATAAACCTGCCCCAGTAACACCATGATTTGCACATTGCTGGGGATCGTACTTTGTGAGAGGTCTATGTCCATGTTAATTTCCTCATCGCTCTCGCCGCCGCGCTGCAATCGCCTCCTCGGCTGTTCCTGGTTTTGCTTTGGCATGTCCTGGCTCTGCATATACTCCAGGACAATACGCGTGGTGTTCATAGTGCTCATAATTGCCACGGTGATCTGAGCGGGCTCCATGATCCCAGTGCTATGGCGTCTGGTCTGAAAAAAGGCGCGAAACTAGTATCTGACGGAGGGAGGGAGGGGGGAGTGACGACATGGCGTACAGGTACAGGGAATTAAAATCAACAAAGGTGGCTGTGCATCAGGGAGAAACACAAACAACTGTCACACAGAATGCCCCCCGCCAAAGATTAAACTCAAAACCCTGGGTTTAGCAGGCTGTTGATTTCACGGAGGAAGGGGGAAGCAAATGAATACAGAACAAATCTATTTTTTACATCTTAAGCTGGCAGCAGATGGTGCAGTATGACTGATAGCCCTCGGCATCTTCTGGGTGCTTGGCAGAAGATACTGTACTACGACTGCTAGCCATCATCGTCAAGACAGTTCAATAGGACTGCTGGCAGGACTGAGTCCCCAGGAGACAAAACATGTCTGCCCAGGTGCCTCTGATTGAACTGGAATACGACGATGCTGGATATCAATCGTAATACACCATCTACTGCCAAAAGGCAAGGGGCTGCTGCTGTGTAGCAATGCAGCCCCACGTCTGCCAGCACCCAGATAGCCGATGAAGGCTACCAGTCATACTGCACCATCTACTGCCAAAAGGCAATTAGCTGTTGCTGCTGTATAGCAATGCAGTACCACGTCTGCCGGCACCCAGATGACATATGGTGACGGTGAGCTGAGCTGAGCTGAGCAAGCTCCATGCTTGCCGTGGTATGTTGTCTGCACAGGTAACCCAGGTAAAAAGGCGTGAATTGATTGTCTGCCATTGCTCTGACGGAGGGGGAGGGGCCTGACGACATGTACCCAGAACCCCCCGCGACACTGTTTTGCATCATCAGGCATTGGGATCTCAACCCAGAATTCCAATGGGCGGCGGAGACTGCGGGAACTGTGGGTTAGCTACCCACGGTGCAACACTCCGGAAGTCGATTCTAGCCTTGGTACTGTGGACACGGTCCGCTGACTTCATGCACTTAGAGCATTTTATGTGGGGGCACACACAATCGACTGTATAAAACCGATATCTATAAAACCGGCTTCTATAAATTCGACCTAATTTCGTAGTGTAGACATACCCTGAGGCATTAGCAGCCTGACTATGTAGTTAGTAACATCGTTAAAGTTGCTTTTGTTGATTAATTGATCTCATTCTCTGAAGCAGAAATGTAGCAGCCTGACTGTTACAGTTAATGTTGTTAATGTTGCTACTGTTAGTTAACTGTTCCCGTTCTCAGGGTATGTCTACACTACGAAATTAGGTCGAATTTATAGAAGCCGGTTTTATAGAAATCGGTTGTATACAGCCGATTGTGTGTGTCCCCACATAAAATGCTCTAAGTGCAAGAAGTCGGCAGACCGCGTCCACAGTACCGAGGCTAGCGTCGACTTCCAGAGCGTTGCACTATGGGTAGCTATCCCACAGTTCCCGCAGTCTCCGCTGCCCATTGGAATTCTGGGTTGAGATCCCAATGCCTGAATGATGCAAAACAGTGTCGCAGAGGGTTCTGGGTACGTGTCATCAGGCACCACCCCCTCTGTCAGAGCAAAGGCAGACAATCGATTCGCGCCTTTTTACCTGGGTTACCTGTGCAGACAACATACCACGCCAAGCATGGAGCCCGCTCAGCTAAGCTCAGCTCACCATCACCATATGTCCTCTGGATGCCGGCAGACGTGGGACTGCATTGCTACACAGCAGCAGCTAATTGCCTTTTGGCAGTAGATGGTGCAATATGATTGGTAGCCTTCATCGGCGATCTGGGTGCTGGCAGCCGTGGGGCTGCATTGCACACAACAGCAGCCCCTTGCCTTTTGGTAGAAGATGGTATTTACGACTGGTATCCGTCGTCATCGTACTGCAGTGGCTGTCAATCATGGGCACCTGGGCAGTCTCGACAATGATGGCTATCAGTTGTAGTATGCTATTTTCTGCCAAGCACCCAGAAGATGCCGAAGGTTATCAGTCATGCTGCACCGTCATCTGCCAGCTTAAGATGTAAAAAATAGATTTGTTCTGTATTCATTTGCTTCCCCCTCCCTCCGTGAAATCAATGGCCTGCTAAACCCAGGGTTATGAGTTTAATCTTGGGGGGGGGGCATTCTGTGTGACAGTTGTTTGTGTTTCTCCCTGATGCACAGCCACCTTTGTTGATTTTAATTCCCTGTACCTGTACGCCATGTCGTCACTCGCCCCTTCCTCCCTCCCTCCCTCCGTCAGATACTAGTTTTGCGCCTTTTTTCAGACCAGACGCCATAGCACTGGGATCATGGAGCCCGCTCAGGTCACCGCGGCAATTATGAGCACTATGAACACCACGCGTATTGTCCTGGAGTATATGCAGAGCCAGGACATGTCAAAGCAAAACCAGGACCAGCCGAGGAGGCGATTGCAGCGCGGCGACGAGAGCGATGAGGAAATTGACATGGACATAGACCTCTCACAAAGTACAGGCCCCAGCAATGTGCAAATCATGGTGTTACTGGGGCAGGTTCATGCCGTGGAATGCCGATTCTGGGCCCGGGAAACAAGCACAGACTGGTGGGACCGCATCGTGTTGCAGGTGTGGGACGATTTCCAGTGGCTGCGAAACTTTCGCATGCGTAAGGGCACTTTCATGGAACTTTGTGACTTGCTTTCCCCTGCTCTGAAGCGCCAGAATACCAGGATGAGAGCAGCCCTCAAAGTTGAGAAGCGAGTGGCGATAGCCCTGTGGAAGCTTGAAAAGCCAGACAGCTACCGGTCAGTCGGGAATCAATTTGGAGTGGGCAAATCTACTGTGGGAGCTGCTGTGATCCAAGTTGCCAGGGCAATGAAAGACCTGGTGATATCAAGGGTAGTGACTCTGGGAAACGTGCAGGCCATAGTGGATGGTTTTGCTGCAATGGGATTCCCAAACTGTGGTGGGGCGATAGACGGAACCCATATCCCTATCTTGGCACCGGAGCACCAAGCCACTGACTACATAAACCGCAAGGGGTACTTTTCAATGCTGCTGCAAGCCCTGGTGGATCACAAGGGACGTTTCACCAACATCAACGTGGGATGGCCGGGAAAGGTACATGATGCTTGTGTCTTCAGGCACTCTGGTCTGTTTCGAAAGCTGGAGGAAGGGACTTTCTTCCCGGACCAGAAAATAACCGTTGGGGATGTTGAAATGCCTATTGTTATCCTTGGGGACCCAGCCTACCCCTTAATGCCATGGCTCATGAAGCCGTACACAGGCAGCCTGGACAGTAGTCAGGACCTGTTCAACTACAGGCTGAGCAAGTGCCGAATGGTGGTGGAATGTGCATTTGGATGTTTAAAAGCGCGCTGGCGCAGCTTACTGACTCGCTCAGACCTCAGCGAAAAGAATATCCCCATTGTTATTGCTGCTTGCTGTGCGCTCCACAATATCTGTGAGAGTAAGGGGGAGACATTTATGGCGGGGTGGGAGGTTGAGGCACATCGCCTGGCCGCTGATTACGCGCAGCCAGACACCAGGGCGGTTAGAAGAGCACAGCAGGGCGCGGTGCGCATCAGAGAAGCTTTGAAAATGAGTTTTGTGACTGGCCAGGCTACGGTGTGAGACTTCTGTTTGTTTCTCCTTGATGAACCCTCCGCCCCACCGCCCCACCTGGTTCACTCTACTTCCCTGTAAACCAAAAACCCCACCCTCCCCTCCCCCTTTGAGCACCGCTTGCAGAGGCAATAAAGTCATTGTTACTTCACATTCATGCATTCTTTATTAATTCATCACACAACTAGGGGGATAATTGCCAAGGTAGCCCGGGATGAGTGGGGGAGGAGGGAAGGAAAAGGACACACTGTAGTTTAAAACTTTAACTCTTATTGAAGGCCAGCCTTCTGATGCTCGGGCAATCATCTGGGTGGAGTGACTGGGTGGCCGGAGGCCTCCCACCGTGTTCTTGGGCGTCTGGGTGAGGGGGCTATGGAACTTGGGGAGGAGGGCTGTTGGTTACACGGGGGCTGTAGTGGTGGTCTCTGCTCCTGCTGCCTTTCCTGCAGCTCAACCATATGCTGGAGCATATCAGTTTGATGCTCCAGCAGCCGGAGCATCGACTCTTGCCTTCTGTCTGCAAGCTGACGCCACCTATCATCGTCAGCCCGCCACTTGCTCTGTTCATCCCGCAATTCAGCCCGCCACCTCTCCTCTCGTTCATACTGTGCTTTTCTGTAGTCTGACATTGACTGCCTCCACGCATTCTGCTGTGCTCTTTCAGCATGGGAGGACATCTGGAGCTCCGTGAACATGTCATCCCAAGTCCGCTGTTTTCTCCTTCTAATCTTCACTAGCCTCTGTGAAGGAGAAACATTTGCAGCTGGTGGAGGAGAAGGGAGAGGTGGTTAAAAAAGACACATTTTAGAGAACAATGGGTACACTCTTTCACGTTAAATTTTGCTGTTCACATTACACAGCACATGTGCTTTCGTTACAAGGTCGCATTTTTCCTCTTATATTGAGGGCCTGCCTGTTTGGTGTGAGAGATCACTCACGCAGTGCCAGGCAACAGATTTCGGCTTGCAGGCAGCCATGGTAAGCCACAGTCTTTTGGCTTGTTTCACCTTCTTAACATGTGGGAATGGTTTCAAACTGTAGCGCCCTCATTTCCCATACCAAGCACCCATTGGGTTGGCCATTTAAAATGGGTTTGCAATGTAAAAGGAGGGGCTGCGGTTCCCGGGATAACATGCAGCACAAACCCAACTAAGCCCCCTCCCCCCCAACACCCAATTCTCTGGGATGATCACTTCACCCCTCCCCCCCCCCACCGCGTGGCTAACAGCGGGGAACATTTCTGTTCAGCAGAGCAGGAACGGGCACCTCTGAATGTCCCCTTAATAAAATCACCCCATTTCAACCAGGTGACCGTGAATGATATCACTCTCCTGAAGATAACAAAGAGCGATAAGGAATGGATGTTGTCTGCATGCCAGCAAACACCGGGACCATACGCTGCCATGCTTTGTTATGCAATGATTCCAGACTACAAGCTACTGGCCTGACGTGGTAAAGTGTCCTACCATGGCGGACGGGATAAGGCAGCCCTCCCCAGAAACCTTTTGCAAAGGCTTTGGGAGTACATGAAGGAGAGATTTCTGGAGATGTCCCTGGAGGATTTCTGCTCCATCCCCATACACGTTAACAGACTTTTCCAGTAGCTCTACTGGCCGCGATTGCCAGAGCTAATTAATCATTAATCATTAAACACGCTTGCTTTTAAACCATGTGTAATATTTACAAAGGTACACTCACCAGAGGTCCCTGGTGTGCCCTCAGGGTCTGGGAGCATGCCTTGGGTGAGTTCAGGGGTTACTGGCTCCAGGTCCAGGGTGATAAACATATCCTGGCTGTTGGGGAAACCGGTTTCTCCGCTTCCTTGCTGCTGTGAGCTATCCACATTATCTTCATCCTCCTCTTCCTTGTACCCCAAACCCTCTTCCCTGTGTGTTTCTCCAGTGAAGGAGTCATAGCACACGGTTGGGGTAGTGATGGCTGCACCCCCTAGAATGGCATGCAGCTCCGCGTAGAAGCGGCATGGTTGCGGCTGTGCCCCGGACCTTCCGTTTTCCTCTCTGGCTTTGTGGTAGGCTCGCCTTAGCTCCTTAATTTTCACGCGTCCCTGTTATGGCCTCTGTCCTTCATGGCCTTTGAGACCTTTTCTAATATTTTGTCATTTCTTTTACTGCTACGGAGTTCAGCTAGCACTGATTCATCTCCCCATATGGCGAGTAGATCCCGTACCTCCCGTTCGGTCCATGCTGGAGCTCTTTTGCGATCCTGGGACTCCATCATGGTTACCTGTGCTGATGAGCTCTGCGTGGTCACCTGTGCTCTCCACGCTGGGCAAACAGGAAATGAAATTCAAACGTTCGCGGGGCTTTTCCTGTCTACCTGGTCAGTGCATCCGAGTTGAGAGTGCTGTCCAGAGCAGTCACAATGAAGCACTGTGGGATAGCTCCCGGAGGCCAATAACGTCGAATTCCGTCCACACTACCCCAATTCCGACCCGCTAAGGCCGATTTTGTCGCTAATCCCCTCGTCGGAGGTGGAGTAAAGAAACCGGTTTAAAGGGCCCCTTAAGTCGAAAGAAAGGGCTTCGTCGTGTGAACGTGTCCAGGCTTAATTCGATTTAACGCTGCTAAAGTCGACCTAAACTCGTAGTGTAGACCAGGCCTCAGTTAATTTCCCCAGGAGCAGAAAACCTGTAAAAATTTTAAGGCCCCTACATTGTTAGAGTGATGTAAAGGAGCCTTATTATAAATGACAGTAAGAGAATCCTGAGCTAGGAAGATCTATGTGCTTTCTCACTTTATTTCTGTGCCAAAGTGACACAATGGGGTTAGAATACAGCTCAGGATTTATTTTACTTACCCATTAAAAAAAAGACTTTGAGGGCAAATAAAACATTTACCAAAGAGTCAATAAAATGTCAGGACAATCAGAACCAAGCACTTCCCAAAGTACCCAGCCAGGTCCAGGACAATTACCAAAACTGTATGACTTTCATGTGTGAAAGTCTGAACAATTTAAAATGACATTCTACTTATTTTTTTGCTCTTTTGTGCTCTGTAATGTAATTTAAATGAAAGGGTATTAGTTACCAAGTGTTTGTAACTTAACTTTCACGTGCTTAGGAAATGCTGAATAGTTCTTGTGATTTTTCTGTATTGTAGTTTAAGTA
Organism: Chrysemys picta bellii; assembly: GCF_011386835.1. Classification (NCBI taxonomy): domain Eukaryota; kingdom Metazoa; phylum Chordata; order Testudines; family Emydidae; genus Chrysemys; species Chrysemys picta. Next base: position 10,267 of record NW_027052710.1, read on the forward strand.
AATTATCAAAACAGTTGAATCTGATGTGATTATATTGCATTATTTTGACAAATAAAGGATGCAGAATTTTGATTTTGATTTTTTTTTGGCGCAGAATTCCCCCAGGGGTAAAGGATATTGACTTTTGAAGGAGATGCTAAAATGAGAAGCTATGACCAAGTTCTGTCATAGACCAGGCAGTGCCCTGAGTGATCCAGAAGCTGATGCTTCCTTAAAATGCCTGCAAGGTGTGATCATCTAACAGTTCCCCTTTCAGGAAGATGATTGCCATATTACACGCCTCCTCCCTACTCCCTACACTGACGTATCACACTGTGTGGTGTTTGAGGAGGGAGGAACTGAAGAGAGACTCAGTATTTGCTGGGCAGAAGATGGCCCACTCTTCAGTTGATCTGCCTGAGGCTGTGAAGTTGGAGATGAGGAAGATCTCTGTCTCAAGGAAAAAGAAGCACAAACATTTGCATCAGCACAATCCCTTTTTACCACCTCTCAGTAAGATCTGTATCAATCTGCTGTATTGTAAGCGCTTTTGGGCAGAGACATTGTATGCTGCTCTTTAATGCTCTGATGACATGATATAAATTGGAAAGTAAAGAATCATTCTTTCTTGATGTAAATGCTAAGATGAGAAGCAATAGTTGGGGGAAGGTGTTGGTTGGCCAGTGTCCTGAGAAATCTGGAATTTGGTGCCTCCTTAGAATGCCTGGAGCAACATAAACATCTTGTATTTACGTTTTCAGGTAGATGGCAACTCTATTCCATGCTTTAACCTGAGCCTTTATTGACCCCTCCCCGCACAAAAGAAAGAAAGATGTACCTGCACAGTAGATCTCCTGTACTCACTGAATGGAAGAGGGTCTGCTCTAAATTAAATAGTAGTAAACTCCTTTGCCAAAGCAGTAACTGAGGCTTGGTCTACACTGGGGGGGATCTATCTAAGTTACGCAACTTCAGCTACATGACTAATGTAGCTGAAGTCAACGTACTTAGACCTACTCACCGCATGTCTTCACTGCGGTGAGTCGGCTGCAGCCACTCCACTCTTGACTCTGCCTGCGCTTGTCGCGGTGGCGGAGTACAGGAGTTGATGGGAGAGCGCTGGGGGGGTCGATTTATTGCGTCTAGACTAGACATGATAAATTGACCCCTGCTGGATCGATCACTGCCCGCTGATCCGACAGGTAGTGTAAACATACCCTGAATCTTTGAATCACTCTGCAAATATGTTAAGACTTTCCCCTTCTACTGAAGTGCAGTGATAGAGGAGAATATGACAATCACTAACTAGATAGTAGCAGGGTGAAGTCAGGATTGCGGGAAAGGTGTATTTGCATTGCAAGAGAATGTTAACGTGAGGAGGAATGGTTGGAGCTGGTTGTTGGTCAGAAAATGCCCAGGGTGAGAGAGAATGTAGTTCTTCCTTACAATGACTGCAGAGAATATATTGTTATGTGTTTATCTTTTTAGAAATGTGGTAACCATATTGTCTACACCCAAAGCCCTGCACAAACTTGGACATGCACCCTCCCCAATATACATACAGATAAAGAAGTGAAGAAATCCAAATACTCACTCAGGGGTAGAGGGTCCGGTCTGTTTGAGGAAACTTTCATAAAACCCAAAGAACTGAGCCTCAGGGAGTACAGGGGCAGGCAAGGGAGAGTCACTGATCAAGTGAAGCCATGCTGGAGTATTCATCCTAAAATAACATGAATGGAAAGGAAATGTGAGTATCAGGAAAGGAATTCTCTCCTGTATCTCCTGCCTCCTCATATACCATAATTTACATTAATAACACTGAATGATCCCACGGCCTGGTAAAATCAATGTTAATGTGACTTTCTTCCATCCTCTAATAAAATCTCTATTGTTTCATCAACAGAAATTTCAAATCAATTTGGGGAACTGGGCTCCCGCAGACTCCTAAATTTTCATATCAGCTAAATGGGCAAGAGAGAGGAAAAGCAGTGAGCCCCATGACTCCCTAATCCCTATATGGCCATCAGCTGTCCCACCATGTGCTTTATTTCATCAGCCATTCTTCTTGGTCTTGGTCACTACCAAAGGAGAAAATAAATTCCATTGAATCAGGGATGGAGTGTTCCATTACTCATGGGCAAAGGATTTTAGGGAATAATCTCTTTCCAAGTGATTGAGATCTTTGGAGTAGCTCTCAGCAGGGCTGGCTCCAGGCACCAGCCCTCCAAGCGTGTGCTTGGGGCGGCACCTGGAGGGGGGCGGCGCTCACCTGGGGAGAGCGGGGCCACAGCCGGGCTGGCCGCCCTCCTCCCGGCGCTCTGGCCGGTCAGGGAGAGCGGGGCCCTGGCCGGGCTTGCTGCCCTCCCCCCGGCGCTCAGGCTGCCAGGGAGAGTGGAGCCGTGGTGGGCTCGCTGCCCTCCCCCGGTGCTCCGGCCGGCTGGGGAGAGCAGGGCCGCGGCCGGGCTCGCTGCCCTCCCCGCGGCACTCCGGCTGGCCGGGAAGAGTGGGGCCGCCCACTCCCAGCGCTCCGGCCGGCCGGGGAGAGTGGGGCCGCGGCCGGGCTCTCCGCCCTCCTCCCGGCGCTCCGGCCGATCGGGGAGAGCAGGGCCCTGGCCGGGTTCGCCGCCCTCCCCCAGCACTCCGGCCGGCCACGGAGAGTGGGGCCGCGGCCGGGCTCGCCGACCTCCCCTGCCGTGCTCCCCGCCAGGGGGCGGGGGGCAGCGGGAGGCTTTTTTGCCTGAGGCAGCAAAAAAGCCAGAGCCGGCTCTGGCTCTCAGTTGCCCCTTCCCAAACTACACTGTAGAAATACCTTTGTAAGTACGTTGTCCTCTTAGTAGAGCTGTTCCTCACCCCCTGCCTACCCTACAGTCCCAGTGAAATACAGAGAGCAAAGTTGAGATCACACTAAACATGTGACTGCTGCATTTTCTGTTCCTAATTCCCTTCTTTTCTCACTCTTGAGAGCATCATAAACTAGAAAAATGGGTCCCAAGCTCCAGATGTGGGCATTCCCAGACTTTGCCGGGGTTCAGGCAGGACACACACCCCTGGCGAAGGAAGAGTTTTTTGAACAGTGCTGCATCCACATTTTCAGAAAGATGGGGGCCCTGTTCCATACATGTACCTGAAATCCTGCAGCCCCCAAAGTACTCTAACCTAGGGCAAGGAGTATGCTCATTGCCAGAATTACCTGATCAAGGATGGATCTATCTTTTTAAAAGGTGAGGAGGCTTTATTCGGCAAGACAAAGTAGGTTAGAGGCCAAAACGTAGCTGAAAATTTGGTGTGGACCCTTGGTCTGGCCCTTGATGGAGCCTTCATCCTAAATTAAATGGAAACAACAAAATGTTAGGAATGGGTAGGGCACTGGGAGGTGTCTATCGATTTAGGGTTGGAATACACAGTCTGTTTATTATTCTGTTCCTCTGTGTAAAATGACAGACAATATCCCAATGAGTTCCTAATAAGAGTATTTTACCAATAACCAAAGCCATTTATGAACTGTGGGTTTAAGGAATGCTGTGAACAGTACAGGAGCTAAAGGATTGCTGACTCCAGCATTGAGCAGGAAACCTGATTTAAAAGGGTGGCTTAATGACTTTTTGAGGCACCTAAAACTATTATTTTAGGAAGGGATCTCTGAGAGGAGCCCAGACATTTAGCCACTCAACTGTTAGGGGGTTCAGAAGGAGACATGCAACACTATACACTAAGCAGAGCTGCCTGCAGGATTATGTGTGAAGCTGTCAGTGGCCTACATGGTAACATGGTATGCTGAGGCTTTTTGGCTACACTATGTGGCTCAAACTCTGACCTTTTCCCCTGTCACTCCCCCCCCGCCTCCCCCCCCCACACACACTCTGTCACTCTGTACAGTGTATACAATGTAAAACTTTTCTTATCTTCTTACCAAGAATCCAACATTGACCTGAGGTACTCCATCCTCCACGAATGGGTTCTGAGATCTTAATTGAATAAAAATAGAGAAATTTACATTAGACATTAGGGAAATCGTCCATGTGGTTAAAGAGAGATGATCAGACAATGGGAGTATCTTGTCTTCTGAAAGTGACCAGTGCCAGATGCTTCAGAAGGAATGAACATTACTGGGCAATTTCAAGTGTTGTACAGTCCCAGCTTCTAGCACTAGAGGTTTAGGAAACCTGGAGCCTGGGGATTGAGTCTCTGACCATCTTGACTAATAGCCACTGATGGAGCTGTCCTCCGTGAATTTATCTAATTCTTTTTTGAACCCAGTTATACTTTTGCTCTTCACAACATCCCTTGGCAATGAATTTCACAGGTTGACTATGCTTTGTGTGAAGAAGTACTTCATTTTGTTTTAAATCTACTGCCTATTAATTTCATTGGGTGACCCCTTTTTTTGTGTTATGTGAGAGGTAAATAATACTTCCCTACTTTGATAGATGGATAGAGAGATGTTGTGGTGATTGGTGCTCTCTCTCTCTCCCTATATATATATATATTTAGGATCACTGGCTAGACCAAGGATTATTATTGACTTGTGAAGATAGGACTGTTTTTCAGGTTGGTACTCATCTCATTAATGATAGGGCAAAGGAATTCATTAAACAATGAGGTGATCTCCACAGCTGAAGATGGTCTTAAAACTGTTCCCATATCTCATACAATATCCCTCTGTTTAAGAGACTGATTAAGTCCTATTTAGGGTTTTTCCCAGCAAACAAACCCAGTAAGCTAATGCAACAGTGGAGTAGGCTCTGCTGCTTTCTTTAGGACAAGTTCAAAATTAGGTTTGTAGCAGTAGGAAAGGCATTTAGCAGCTGCCTTTTCAATGCAGTTAATATGATCATGAAATAAATTAAAAACCAGCATTGTAAAGCAAGAGTCAAATAACTTCTGAGCAATTCTTATGGCATTAACTCTCTCAGAGTCCTTATGTCTATAATGAAGTTAATAATCCTTCATATAAAGAAAAGTCAGACTGCGAAGCCCTTGGTGCTGCAGGGCAAGACATGCTCCTTGAACAATCCTTTGCCAGATCTACCCATTGTGCCCACAGAATGGAAAATACACAGGCTACTGCACTAGCATTATAGTGAAGCTGCCTTAGGTCACCTAATCAATGTCTCTGCAATCCATAAAACAGGGAGTGGGCACAAGTGAGGGGATCGTGAAACAACTAGATTTTAATTTGCAAGGGGTCACCCAGCTTATAATGGACACAGATACCACTAATATGTGCATCTATGGGATAAAGTGAGCCTCACTGATCTTGAATTTATAAGACACATAACAATACATGCCATGGACGGCTGGATTAGTATGGGGAGAATTATTTAAGGGCCATAAATTTATGTTCCTAGATTATTTCAAGCAGGATGGATTTTATTCTGAGTCTTTTAAGATCTCATAATTTGAAGTAGAACTGATGTTAATAAAATACATTATGAAGAGAACTGAGTGGATTAGGGGATTGATCCTGAGAACACTGCTCTTGATATGGGCCAGATCAGTATTGAAAGCAAGCCAACGGCAAAGCTGGGGACTAGATCTCAGAAGTCTGGCTCTCAACCCCCAGCACTAACTACAATGAAAACCACCCGAACAACAAATGATCCAGGTTAAAACCCCCATGACTGAAGGAGTTGAAATCACTGGTGTAAGTAGACAACAGACAGTTTAAAAAAGAATAGACACCAAGTAATGTTCAGGTATGCTTGAAATGTCTTGACAGTCAAAGCTGCTGTTTGATTCAGCATCTCAGTTGACATTCTGTCTATCATTCCTGCCATACTAAGTTAAGATTCTTTCAGGCTTTTCTTTGTTAGTTTTGTTTTCATTTGGAATCAGCTAAGTTCAAAGTTACAGGAATAATCTATCTAATGCCCACTGAGAACTAGGCTGAAACCCCTGTGGCCCCACAACTCCATTCATAAAGAAACTCACACAGTTCTATTATATTGGGTACACGGAAAAACTCACTTACTTCTGAGGTCTGAATGCCAAATCTTGTATGTACTAGAAACTCAAAATTGCTACAGTATAGCACGGCACCAACTGTCTCTCTCTGAGGCCAAGTTGAGCACTGACTTTTGTCCATTGCCTCAATAGCTTTGCTTGGGCTAGAGGATGTCACAATGAAGGCTGTGGTGCAATTGCCATGACAACCAGGTGTTAACTCACAAAAAGGGGGTGATGTAGTGGCTGTTATATATGTGTGCATCCTGCCTGCCCCTGCCCCTGCCCCTGCCCATTTGTTTATGAGTATGTGCCCTCTCTAGAGACTAGCCCAAAAAGATAAATAAAAGCTTCAAGTTTAGGGAGAACTGGTGGTAATTTTCTTTGTGCTCAAGTGACAGAGGCCTATTTTTGGAGCTGAAGATCCCGAGTTCTGCTTCCCATGCTTGGCTAACAGCCGGCATCTCTGGTGTCTGTCTGCAGTCTGCCCTGGTTCAGTAAAAGTAGTCCATCACAGAAGGTGTAGTTCATCACATGACAGGTAGCTATAGAGAAGAGGATAGAATAGGTGAATCAGGAGATCTGGGTTCTTTTTATGGTTCTGCTTCGACTGACTGTGACTTGTAGAAATGGCCTAACATCTGTGCCCCAGGGACTGACTACAGAGAATATTTCAATGATCTACTTTGTCTTTTGAAGTAAAGTACCTGCTGAAGAAAAGCATTATATATCTTTTTCATCAAGCCATACATTGTACAAATACGTTTATAGTTATAAACTGACAACTGCTCTAAATATCAGATATTAAAGCAATAACCTAATTAACTCTTTCTGATCCTTTCATCATCAAATATTGAAGTGCCAAACGTTAATTAAACAACAGAACACCCTTGTGAAGTAATTAATTATTATTAACCTCATTTTGGTGGAGTGAGTGTAAGTGGTGTAAGGGAAGTCAGTGACAGAGGTGGGAACTGAATTCAAATTTTGACTTTCACACCCTTGGTCTAACTACTAAAAAACACCGATAGGGTCTTAAGACATTTTGTGTTACTGACTACAGGTTAACGGCCCTTACTTTTAAAAATAAAACTGCTCCATGGATGTGATATCTCAAACTTTACTTGGCACATACTACGTAGATTTGTAATACTGCTATGTACAAAAGGGCTTAGTTACCTTAAGTTTCTTTGGCCATTTGTCATTCACTCTAATTCCCTTAGAGTGGTATGCTACATGAAATGCTGTAGCAAGAGTGTCTCTCTTTTGGCTTTTTAAAACATATAATTAAGCATTGGTCTCTGCTGCTGTGGGTCTTAATTTGTATCTGATGTGATTTCTACATTCTTGCCAGAAAGCACCACATATGAGATTGCCAAACCTGATGGGTGTGATCAAGACGTGAGCCTAGCTAAACATTAGTGCCCTGCCTTAGCTGTTCTGAAAGCCAGAGGTGCATGGTTCTGCAGTGATTACAAGGAAGCTGTTGAAGTAGAAATTGTTGCCATGGAACTGCTGTCACAGAGGTTTCAGGAGTGTTCCAGAACTTGGATGGTGAAGGAGATGGATTGTTGTGGCTGGATTCTTAGGAGGGATTTTTCCTCAGAGGGTTCAGCAGTCTGGTGTGTTGGGAGCTGTTATTTCCACAAGTGCTTGGCCTAATTTGTGCCCACAGCTTCTGCAAGCAGTGGCTGGTAAAGAGCCTTATCTGCCAGAACCGAGGTCATGTAATAGATGATTCTGCTTCTTTCTGTGCAGGAAAGTAAGTACAGATGTTCATTTAGTCTAGTCACAAACAAAAAAACCACAGTGTGGAGCAGACAGGTATTCTCTCCATTTTAAAGATGGATAAACTGCGGCACAGTGAGAATTAATACTGATAAATAGCCTATTAAATATCAAACATTAAATGTATCACCTTTTTATTTATATGCAACACTTTTTATTTATCTCATGTAATAGAACTGTCATAGTCACATGTACATTAATCAATGATATAATGCTTCCCCCTCTTAGTTTCTCCAAGTCTTTCTCCCAGTATCCTCGTTTATTATTTATTTATATTCTTTGAAAAGAACACAGAAAACAAGAAAAAACTGGTCTATTTTATTTATCTATTACAACTTAATATTTGTCAAAAAAGAACATGAAATCCCTGATAGCACAGTAGGAACTGTCATACAGAGCGAGTCATTTAACAGGCTCTTAGTACTGCTTCCTCTCTCTAGTTTTTAAAGTCTTTTTTCTGACTCTACATTGGTTTTAGTTTCTAATTTTATTTTCACTTTTTTGTCAGTTTTGCAGAGATATGCACATGACCCCTGAAAGCACATATTTGTTGTAGTTGTGTGCTTTTTCAGATATCCAAGTCATGTGTAACTCACAGAGTGATTTTGTGTGGTAACATGCTGAAAAACTTAACCCATTTTAATTCAACAACAAACTAAACAGAATGACTGATGGCTGTGGAGGTGGGAAGATGGCAGAATGCAACTCATTCATCAGAATAGCTCGATATTCATAGATTATAAACAAATGTTCTCTATTACTAACTGCTGTTGGCAAGAGATTTGTGTATCTGGCAATGTGGGCATCATGGCAAATTTTAGTAAAAGTCATAGAAAGGTCATAGTTATGTTAAAAATAACCAAATTTGGTTGTATCCAAATTAACCCCTTTAACTTTATAACAATAGTAATCATCAGATACCTTCTCCCTACCAAAGCACTCAGCATACAGTACAACTGTATTGTTCAGTTACATTACATATTTATGTATGCACACACGTGTGTGTGTGTATGTGTGTGTGTGTAAATAAAATTAAAGCCTTTACGAAAAATAGAAATGTAATTTCTAAGATATAAACAATTTTGATTGACAAAGATGTTGAGAAGATAACAACCCAGAAGAAAAGATGGGAGAGGGATTTGGAGAAAGAAATTGATCTGCATGAGTGGGTATATGTGTGGGAAAAGGGATATACATCTTCAGTTTGTGTAGCTCATCAATAAAATTTATATAAATTTAGTGTGTAAATGACAGTAGACTTCAGTTAAGATCCATCATATTGTTGCTGCTAGAGAAAAGCTCTGTTAGAGAGATTGTGGAGGAAATGGGAACATACTTGCACACGTGGTAGTTGTGTCCAGGAATTAGAAAGTTTTGAGAGGAAATTATTAAAGAGATCCATCTTATGACAAAATGCTGGCTTCTTAGAGATCCCCTGACCTCCTTCCTTAACGCTCCAGTAAAGGATCTGCATTTTAAACAGAATGACAAAGTATTTTCTTCTTATTGCTAGCAGCTAGACTTTGTACTGCACATTACTGGAAAAATGTGACTCCTCCTCCTATGGAATTGTATTATATAAATAGGGTGTGTTATATAAGAAAGTAAAATGTGGGCTGTCCGTGTAGAGGAAAAGCTTTCACACCAAGTACTTACACAAGCGAAACTCCAGAAAGAGGATTGGTTTTTAGAAATTTGGTCATCCTTTTTAACACACTCAGAGGAGGAGAACTCAGTCAGCAAACCAGAATCTTTAGCCAGGTTCTCTGAATATTAATCTGATCCCGAATAAGTAATAAATAATATATAATTAGTATGATTACAACCAGTAATGTAACTTTGTCTTAATACCAAAAATACAAATAAATTAAAAGAACCAAAATACTGACAGTTTTTCCAGCACTTATGGAATAAACTTGTCTCCAAGTGGTTTCAGGAAGACCAGGATGAAATGGTTAAGTCAGATCACCAGTGGTATAAGAACAGTAAGAAAAATTGTATGCGCAGTGCTAAAAGTGGTAAGCTCTGGACACTTTCCTTTTCCTAGAAACACTTCTTGGTACAGTAAATCCTCACTTAAAGTTGTCCCGGTTAACGTTGCTGATCAATTAGGGAACATGCTTGTTTAAAGTTGTGCAATGCTCCCTTTTAACGTTGTTTGGCAGCTGCCTGCTTTGTCCACTGCTTGCAGGAAGAGCAGCCCGTTGCAGCTAGCTGGTGGGGGCTTGGAACCGGAGTGGATCAGCAGCCCCCCTATCAGCTTCCTACTCCCCTAAGGTCCCTGTGCTGCAGCCGCCCAGCAGGCTATCAGTTGCAGGCTATCAATTGCCAGCAGTTCAACTGTCCCTTCCCCCACTGCCATGTGCTGCTCCTGCCCTATGCCTTGGAGCTGCTCCCAGAGACTCCTGCTTGCTTTGCGGTGGAGGATGGGGGGGCTAATGTCAGAGTGTCCCCCTGCTCCTGCACCCCGCTTACCCCTTCTCCATATAGAGCAGGGAGGGGACACCGGTGGAGAGAGACAGAGAGTGCTTGGGGCAGCAGCTGCTGTCTCAACTTCCTGATCCACTTAAAAAGACAATGCACTTAAGAGTGGGTCAGCTTACTTAAAGGGGCAGTGTGCATCTCTCTCTCTCCCACAAACAAGGTGTGTGTCTGTCTCTGTCTGCTGTGTTCGTATACACTGTGATTTTTTAATCAATGAGGTTCAAGGGAAGATTCATCAGGAAAGTGTTCACCTGTTAAAGCAAGACACATGGGATATGAAACATTGCTCACCTCTGGTGGAACCTCTCACCCCATCACAGAACTCTGGTCCATGATTACAATAATAAGCCACCTCTGTTCAAATAATCATCCAGTCCGGCCTGCTTCCTTCCCTACAGCTTGCCTGAATCCCAGCTCTAACCAGACTTGAATTTCCCCTGGCATTAGCTATTGCAGTTCCCTTCTCTCTGTTCTATTTGAGCCCCAGCTCCCCAGGTTCCCACCTCTGCTGGATGCTATTGACACTGTGAGGGAGTGCTCACCCCACACCTGCCCCTGAAAGGGTTAAGGTGGCTAGACAGGCCAATTAACCACCTAAGATGCACCTGGAGGAGGAGCCAGGGAGCAATGAGAACTAATTAAAGGGTGAAGCTGAACAGGAACAGGTGGGGTTGGTATAAAGCAAGGTAGCTTAGGGCAGAAGGGGGCTGCAGGGAGGAGGTCTGCAGTCACTCTCTGAGGCTAGGGAGAGGTGGGGGGCTCTTGGCCAGGAGGGAAGGGTGTAGCCGGAGAAGGGTAGAGGAGGAGACTGATAGAGGCAACATAGGAAGCAATCCAAGGAAACAGAAACAAGGCATGGGACAGGGTAGACCGTAGCTGCTGGTTTTAGGGTCCTGGGCTGGAACCCAAAGATGAGGGTGAGCCCACGTTCCCCTACCAGCCACTGGGGATGTGGCACCATAGAAGGGCAGTGAATTGGAAGTCTGCCTGGGGCAGTTGGTGACACTTGGTACACAAGCCTCCCAGAAAGGACAAACTACAGTGACCTAGCCAGAGGGCCAAGCCACAAAGAGGGAACCATCGAGTTCTGGTAGAGAGAGTGTCATACAGTGAGCACTCGCAGGCAGGGGCTTCAGAAAAGCAGAGCTAATTCCAAGCTGCAGCCACAAGGAGGTGCCCCATTGGGAGTGAGAGCACACTCTGACAGTGTGGACACTTGTAGATGGGAGGGAAGAGGTAGATGTGGTATATCTTGAATTTAGTAAGGCTTTTGATACTGTCTTGCGTGATCTTCTCATAAACAAACTAGGAAAATACTACCTAGATGGAGCTTCTATAAGGTGGGTGCATAACTGGTTGGAAAACTGTTCCCAGAGAATAGTTATCAGTGGATCACAGTCAAGCTGGAAGAGCATATCAAGGATCAGTTTTGGCTGCAAGGATCAGTTTTGACTCTAGTTCTATTCAATATCTTCATCAGTGATTTAGATAATGGCATAGAGAGGACATTTATAAAGTTTGTGGACGATACCAAATTGGGAGGGATTGAAAGTGCTTTGGAGGATAGGATTAAAATTCAAAATGATCTAGACAAACTGGAGAAATGGTCTGAAGTAAATAAGATAAAATTCAATAAGGACAAATTACACCCGGAGGAATTCTGCACCAAAAAATAAAAAATTCTGCCCACAATGTTTGAAAATTCTGCAAAATTCTGCATATCTTTCTTGTCAAAATAACACAATATAATCATGCCAGTTTCAATTATTTTGGTAATTTATTTCAAGATATCTGTCAGTATGTAGAGACCAAAAAAAAAAAAAAGAAAATATTCTGGCAAAGTTGTTTTTGACAGATTCCTTACTAGGCATATTCATACAGAACTTTGTGTAATTCATTTATATTATAATACAGAACTGTAATTCCTGCACCTGTCAGAAGCAGGGCAAAGGCTTGGGGAGTCAGGGGTAATGGAGGACCTCAGGGAGAGAGAAGGAACCTAGGAGTGAAACTGGAGAGTGTTGGGTGTGGGTGGTAGGTTTTTCTTCATGGGGGGGTGGGATTGGGTGTTGGGAAGCCTCCCCCATGCAGACTCTGGATGACCCCAAGCCTCTCCCATTCAGTCAGGCACATCTGCCCCATCCCCACACCCCTCATCCCCACGGGTCTCTGCAGCCCCCTCCCCCCTCCCCAGGCTCAACGCTGTCACCCAACTAGCTCCTGAGCCCATGTGCCAGTCTGTCCCCCCTACAAGTCATTCTGAATCCCAGTCTGTGACCCCCCAGCAGCCCTGTGTGCTCCACTCTGTCCTAAACTGCCTCCACGGGCAAGGCGCTGCTCATGGGGGAATTCTGCATCACTGGGCATAGGCAAGGGAGGTTTAGTTTGGACGTTAGGAAAAACTTCCTAACTATCTGGGTAGTTAATCACTAGAATAAATTGCTTACGGAGGTTGTGGAATATCCATCATTGGAGATTTTTAAGAGCAGGTTACACAACGACCTGTCAGGAATGGTCTAGGTAATACTTCATCTTGCCATGAGTGCATGGAACTTGACTAATGACCTCTCGAGGTACTTTCCAGTCCTATGATTCAGACACCTTCTCACACTCCGAAGTGTAGCCACATCACCCCAGTCCTTAAATATCTCCATTGGCTCCCTGTTTATAGAAGAATGTGGTTACAATTCACCCTATATTTCAAAATCCTTCCATGCGCTGTCTGCAACTTTTCTGGATCAAACAGGTGACTTTCCACAAATGAAATTAGAGACAATTTGAGAAACTCACCAGGACTTTCCCAGGGAATTGATTGCTGACCCTGAGGTTGGTCTGATAAACTTTGATCTGTACAGGAGAGGTATTGTTCTTCTGGAAGTAGACTTCAAAGTCCACCAGTCCCTCTGCCTTCTCGCACAGAGCCGTGAGCTGGTAGTGGCAGGTGCCCTTGGAAGTCGTATCTCTGCCCATCAAAGGTAGCATAGCACAGATTCCTTGTCACAGAGCAGGTGGCGTAGCTGGAAGGGTAACAGCCCCGTACGACATTCACTAGCCTGCATCTCTCTGAACGTTTGCATGTAGCACCCACACATTCGACTTGTCTAGTGGCTGCATTGCACATGCACCATGTCCCACATGCCTTGTCGACTCAGAAGCTCTCATTGGGGGCATGGGGCACCCTTTAAACTGGCACCCACAGCTGCCCTGTGGGATGCATTTGCCCTGGCTCAGCACAAAACCATCCTTGCACTGGCAGCTTTCTACGCAGGGATCTTGGCAGCTGCTGGGGGCTGACTGGTCCACACACGTGGCTGGGCAGGCTGTTCCACAGAGCTGGTACTGGCTTTTCTCCAGGGGGCACTCCATGGCTGGAGAGTGAAGGACCCACAGATTTAGCAGCAAGTTCTCTCCATGAAAAAGCAGCATTTAAAATAGACAGAAAGGGACGTCTCTAATGGGGCACAGAGAGCTCTCCAATCCCACTCACCTCAAGAAGAGTCAATGATGCTCATCACATGGCAGGAGGTGCCTGGCACCCTAAAGGATCAGGCCCATAAAGGGATGATTGACTTAAAAATTGGCATCAACTTATCTCACACTCCCATGTGTCATCGGCAGATGTTATATATTCACAGTGAGAGCCACCTTAGAAATACCATAGACAGACAGGCAGAGATACTGTAGGTACAGTACAACCAAGAGTCCTCGTATCCCAACCACTGCTCAAAGCACTAGGCCACACTCCCTCCTAAGGAGAAGAATAGAATGCAGGAGTGCTGACCCCCAAACCCGTTTATATAATGTTGGCATTCAAATCTGTACTCACGGCATCTGGCCAGCTGCCTCCATTCCCCAATTCTGACCCCCTCCAACTGGCAGGCGTCCGCATAGGCCTTCAGGGCCTCACACAGGGCCTTCCTGTAGTCGTCGTCGTGGCACAGATGATACATGCAGTTGTCCAATAGACTGTAGGATCCAGCTTGATGTGGCACTGGCTGAAGGGCCCATCTGAGACCTTGGTTATCAGGCTGCACGAGGCCTCCTCCTTGTACTTTCTGGCTATGCTGGGGGCACAGGGTCTGCAACCTCCAATGCAATCGTGCCAGCAAAACTGATCCTCATCTTCCACTTCCCAGTTTTGCTCCTGGAGTATGGCACTGGGATCCTGATCCTCGGCTGGGGTCCAGAAGTCATCGGAAGGGTCCCCATTATAATTGCTGCATAGACCGCACAGGCTCTCAGAGAAGTCATTAGGGACGGTGACCCTCAGGTGTTTGTTCCAGTTGTAGGACACTCTGAGGTTGAAGTCGGTGTGGAGGACGAGGGAGGTGCCGCTCTGATAGAGCCGAAGGGCCCCATTGTTGAGGGAGATGGGTAAGTGGGCCCTGGTGTTATTCACCTTCATGGTGAGAAAGAAAGGGCAAAGGTCATAATCGATGGCACTAGTCATTTACATTTCATTCTGACGTCTGCTCAGATTAGCAATGGGCCCCATCCAAAATTTTAAGTGAATCTGGTCCCAAATCAGAGACAGAAATAATTTATAGCATCATGTTAGATAGAACTGGCAGGAGAAAAGTAATTCTTTATGGTGGAGGATTTCAATATTTCGAAAATTGGTTCCGTCCCAATTTAGAATAAATCTAATCAATTGCAAAATTTTCTCTGAAGGGAAATGGAGACCCAGCTCTGAGGCAATCCTGCTGGCAAGATGCCAAAGAGCCAGGTCAGCAATCTGGGAGAAAACCAGGTGGGTTTTGGAATTTGCATGGTTTCCATCAGAACATCATTGAAATTGGACCATCTCTTCAAAGCCTTTTGATTGTCACAAATTGGCAAATACTGCAGAAAAACTATTTCATTGGGATTTCAAAAGGACTAAGACTAGGAATTGGTGAGGCCAACCATGCGGGAAGGGGACGGCTCTGGTTAGAGCCTTTAGGGAGCCACTCCTGTGGGAGAGGGGTCTATGGTATTGCCAATCTCAAGAGATCAAAAATTGTGAGTCAGACCCTAAAACTCATGAGATCGGCCCCAAGAAATAAAGAGCTTCTTTTAAAAGGACTGCACTGTGAATTGCGGCCTGTCTTTTGATGTTAGAACTCTCCCTGCCCACCTCAGTGTGCGTCTGTGACAATTCGTGTTGCCCACTCTCCTCAATTTATAGGGGAAGGGGATTTTGGTCCCTGTTGCAGGAGCTGTCACCCCCACATTTGCCTGTCCCCTGTGCAGTAATTAATCCTGTCCCCCAGTTCCCCCTTCTATTCTCTCTGCACCCATTCCCCCCCATCAGTTCAGCCACCTCAGTAACCCCCCATTGCCCACCCTCCATCGGTCCAGCCCCCCCGCCCCACCCCAGCCCACAACCCCATCAGTCCAACACCCCCAGTTCAGCTCCCCATTCTCCACCCCAGCAGTACAGCTCCCCTCAGTTCAGCACCCCAGCCCCCACCTCCATCAATCCCCCGTCAGTTCAGCCCCAGCCTCCGCCCCAGCAATCCCAGACTCCCACCTGCTCAACTCAGCCCCCCACAGCCTCTCCTCTGCTCCTCCTGGGATTTTTCACACCCCCCCCCCGTTCCAGGGAGGCCTGCAATGGGTTGGGAGCAGCTCCTGGGGCTCCTCACCCCCATTTGCCCCTTCCCAGGGTGGGTGCTGTGGGTGGGGGAGGAGCATAGGAGCTGTCCCATCCCGTTGCTCATGGGACACGGGAAGGGAGGGAGCGGCACCACCCTGGGCAGCTGGACTCTTTGCTCCCCCAATCAGAGCGGTGAGCGGAGAGGAGCGACTTTGCTGGCTCCCAGCGGGGCTGGACTTCACCAGGGGCCTGGAGCTTTTCGCGCCATCACCAGACAAGCCCTAGCCCCCCGGCAAAACCCCGGCACTTGTGAAAAAAACACAAGACTGGGGCTGGGCCTGTGTCAGCTGTAGCCATTAAGGAACAGCTCCTGAGGGAGAGGGGGCTACGTCGGTTGGAGCCGTTAGGGAGCGGCTCCTGTGGGGGAGCGGGCCGCGCTGGTTAGAGCGTTAGGGAGCGGCTCGTGTGGTGGAGGGGGCTGCGTCGGTTGGAGCCGTTAGGGAGAGGCTCGTGTGGGGGAGGGGGCTGCGTCGGTTGGAGCCGTTAGGGAGCAGCTCCTGTGGGGGAGGGGGCCACGCTGGTTAGAGCGTTAGGGAGCGGCTCGTGTGGGGGAGGGGGCTGCGTCGGTTGGAGCCGTTAGGGAGCAGCTCCTGTGGGGGACGGGGCTGTGTTGGTTGGAGCTGTTAGTGAGCAACTCTTGTGGGGGGGGAGCCATGTCAGTTAGAGCCATCGGGGTGCAGCTCCTGTGGGGAGGGGGCCATGTCAGTTAATAATCACACTTACTATCTACCACAGCCAGAAAAATCTCATTTTACTGTGAGCACTGATTTAGCTGAATTCTCTGTCAATCTTGATATTGAATGGCAGGAATTCACCAATCATCTATTAAAAGGTAAAGAGGTAACACAGTTCCTAGAACAAACAAAAGGGAATGTGGGAAACTGAACCATCCATATTATGAATACAAACAGGGATATGTTAAGAATTGCCACTGCAGAGAGACAGATAACAGCTTACCATTGGTATGACATATTTTCCGGATGGTCCCCCACAATTACTGTAATGTTACATCCCCTACTATTGCCTTATTCCCTGAATAAGATCCTGCTGATTTTCATTTTCTAAGTATAACAGCATGACTACCTTTCCAGGGGTGGGGAGAGAACCGAAGAGTCCTGACTCCCAGCTCCCTGCTCCAACCCCTAGACTCCACTGCCCTTGCAGGGACACGGTTCATGGAACAAGCCTTGCACCATTAGTGCCTTTCGCCTTTCTACAGAGATTCATGTATTGCCATTGGCAAGTGACAACGGTCTGATCCAACATGGCTGATGAGAGCAGGGCGTGGAGGAAGCGAACGGATAGGATTTAATACCCCAGCAGGGGGCGGTACCTTGTAATATATCCCCTTTTTGAAGCACCCACAGATCTGCAGAGCCACGCAGCCCTGGCCATCGAAGAGGAAGCCATCATCGCACTGGCAGCCTTCGGCGCAGGTGTCTGGGCATTTCCTGGCATCGGTGATCCTGGCACAGGTGGTGGTTCAGAGGTCGGCGCACACCTTGTAGTGACTGTTGGCCGGACAGCTCAGAGCTAAAGCAGAGAGAGAAGTAATTGATGGCTGGAGAGATCTCACCCCACACCTTAGAGGGACAGACATGAAGGAGAGGAGAATCTAACAGGGACGAGAGGACCAGGTCACCTTTATAACGGAACATGAAGTTGTTGGTTCCCACCCAAAGGAGTCTCTGAAGAAGCCCAGCGGCCTGGAATGAGATACCTAGAATCACTGTCCCCGCCCTGCAGAGGGAGGGGAGCGAGTGGGACAGGCCCTTGTGCTGTACCAGCATCACAGCACTTACGACAGAAGGAGGTGCTCCTCCAGGTCTGGACGGTGACCCGGGACTCCTGGCAGGCCGTCACGTAGCTGTGGATGCTCTGGCACAGGACCTGGGAGTCCCCATTGCCCAGGCACAGATCATACAGACAGCTGTTGAAATACACAGTGGGGCTGACTGTGCTGTGGCAGGTGGCGAAGGGGCCATCGGGCACCGTGAGCAACCCGCAGTATTTGCGCTGTTTGAAGAAGTCCTTCTTCATCTCCTTGCAGACCAGACAGCTGTTCCTGGTGCATCCATCCTCACAGGCCACCCCCGGGATCGGGACTTTCCAGGCAGAACCGAACGCTGCCACGTTAGGGGCCGCCCTTCCATCGGGGAGGAGGAACTTGTCGTCCCAACGCCCGTTGTGGTTCCCGCACAGGCCGCACGTCTGGCCCGGGTAGTTCTCTTGGATACTGACTCTGGCGTGGTAAACCAGGTCGTAGCTCACAGTGAGGCCGAAGTCCGTTTGCACCAGCACGTTTTCACCATGCTGATATGCTTGGAGCTGCCCATCGGCCACAACCACAGGGAGGTTGTGAGACACCCCGTCCACATGGAAGAGATGGAGCATTCCCTATGAGTCGGGGGAGTGGATGCTGTAGGGGTGGGTTATGGGCAGAAGATAGGTTCTCAGTGACACCTGGGCAAATCTGTAGTGACTCCACTGAACTCAATTATGTTATGGTCACTTCTGATTTCACTGACCCCAAGGTAAATCCAGGGTCACCTCGTCCAGTGTAATGGCATCAGGGCCTGATTCTGATATCAGTTCCCTGGGCTTACTCTGCAATCATACACTGAGCGCAATGAGCTGAGGGCAGGATTCCGATCTCACTTGTCTCAGAGAAAACCCAGAGAAAATCCAAAGATTCTGCTTTCTTCAGCGGGATGCCTCTGGATTGGCCCTGGTGCCAATAAGGTCAGGATCAGAACCTGGGTGTCTGACCCCTCCTGCCTGCGCGCAGGAGACAAGTGCTCCTTGCATTGCCACATCAGTGGGGCTGCCCCATTGCAGGATTCAGTCCCCTGGGAACATCTTGAGCAGGACTTACCATAACGAGCCCCTTCCTGTTCTGCAGCAGGGTGAGCATGAGCCCGTAGACCTCCACAGACACCAGCTTGGTGACAGACACCTTCCCATTGCTCCAGGCCACATTCTCCACCTTCATGGCAAAGAATGTCAGGTTCCCGGTGTTGGTGCAGGTCTTGGCCAGGATGTAGGTGCAGGTGCCTTGGAAATCGAAGGCGACCCTATCGAAGGAGAGGTAGTGGGGGGTCTCCGGCTGCGGAGCATGTTATGGATCCGACAGGCTGGCATTTCCGGATGCCATTCACTAGCTTGCACTCCTCATTAGGGAGGCTGGACAAAACTTTACAAACCACATCTCCACTGGCCTGGCACACACACTGCTCCTGGCACGTTGGGTGGAAGGTCTCCCCAGCCTTATAATAAAATCCCAAGTAGACACATCCACATTGGGACATAGGGATGCACTCATCACCATTGAGCACAAAGCCCTCATCACACACGCAGCCATCCCAGCACTGGGCCGAGCACTGAACTGGGGCATAGAGGCTGCTACAGGTCGACTGGCAGCCCCGGGCGTAGACCTCACGGTGGCTGTTTTGGGCACAGGAGAGACCTGTCATTGAAACAACAAGACGGTAGCATGCCATAAAAGAAAACTAGATGGATTCTGAACTATGTAACAATGTCAGGGTTGGAGAATGGAGTCTGTTGGGTGCAGTATGGGAAGCTGCCAGGCAAGCTTCCTTCATACTGTGCCTTGCCAGTATGTTGTTGCAGGACCCCTTGTCAGAGGAAAGTTCAGTCTCCATGGCCCCTTCAGCTCTTGGCCTCTTCTGACACTGGCAACTCCAGATATTAGCATGAGCTCTGTGACAGGCTCATTTGTACAATAATGACCTGCATGAGACCCACACACTCATGAAATACAGGCCCCATATCACTGGACAACCCACCCTGAGTCAACTTCTACCCCTAGGCAGGGCCTGGATTGGAATTTGCATCCTCCAGGGGACAGGCCCTGAATTCCAATTCCCTGCCCCTGAGCCAGTCAGTTCCCCTGTCTTGGGATCAGATCAGAGCTGGTGCCCCCTAGAGGGGAAAAGGCCCATATCATCTCCCAGGCCCACCCTGACCTGGCCAGTCCCCCTACCCTGGGGCTGGATCAAAGCCTGCACCCCCTAGGGGAGAAACATCTCATATCCCTTTCCCTGAACACCAACCAACTTGTCTTTCCCTTGAGCAAAGACCCTGTTTTCTTTCCCTCATACATTAACTTTCATCCCAGAAGATGGTCCCAAGCTGCTTCCACTTCTGCAGAAGGAGTTGGTCCTCCAGGTATATATAGTCACCCCGGTGGCCTGGCAGGCTGCAGAATAGCTGGTGATAAGCTGGCATATCACGGTTTGTTGGCCTTTGAAGAAGCAATAGTCGTACACGCAGTATTGGAAGTAGCCCTGCAGAACCCCGCCCCCTAAAGAACTTTACAGGTAAAGCTGGTTGAAAACAAACCCCAAATGGTGAATTTTGAATTCATTTTCATTCTGTTCATTTTTTATTTTCCTTTTTAAAAAAACATTTTTAAACTATGTTTCAGTTTCCCATTTGCAGGTTAAGTAGCTTTTGAAAATGAAATTTTATTGATTCCAAAACCAAAAAATTTTCAATTTGGGAAATTTTTTTAGTCATAAAAAAATCCCACCATTTTTTCTTCAGGGTGACTGATTACAATTGCCAATACAAAGCTATCTATCTATTACATCCATTTAATCTCTCCATCAATTTTAGCCACGTATCCTCCACTTAATCTATTTAATCACCCAATCCATCTAATCGATCTACCCATCCATTAAATCTGTTTAATCTCCCTATCCTCTAATCCATCTTCCTAACAATGTATTGAGTCTCTCCTTTTCTCTAATCTAATCTAATCTGGCTCCCCCCCCCCGCAGGAGCTGCTCCCTTATGGCTCTAACCGACGCAACCCCCTCCCCCACAGGAGCTGCTCCCTAACGGCTCCAACCAACGTAGCCGCTCCTTCCCCTCCCCCTCCCAGAGGAGCCATTCGTGCTCACAGTAAGATGAAATTTTTCTGGCTGTGGTAGATAGTAAGTGTGATTATTGGTAAACACAGTACTTACATTGCATTTACATTCATCTCCCAAAAGACCTCTTCCCAAGAATTCACACATACACATTGCCCATTATACAGTACCTTGGTCTCATTATCCAATTCATCCCACATACACGATCCCAGCGATATATCTTTGGTACAGGGCTCTGGGGCAATAGGTAAGGACAAACATACCCACTTTTGAGGAGTCCATTCGGTTCAACCTCTGGTGTCCAATAGCTTCCCTCCCTCCCCAGCCCACTGGCTCGAGATCCGGGGTAGCAAGAAAGATCCCATGTGCAATATGGGGAGTGGACTAACTTTCCATATCCTTGCTTCCAGAGACTGTTGGGGTGCAATTTTACCAACAATTTCTCCAATTAAAAGGTCTGGCCTTACCATGCTAGAAACACACTGCATCCATTCATATTGAGAAGTATCAAACAATGATCTTTTTCTTTGCTTTAGCAAGTGTATTAAAACCTTAGTGTTTCCCGATATTACCCAAAACATTTCGTGTTCTAAGGTGGACAAAGCAAGTATCTGCATTTCACTACATCCCATGGCTATAGCAGTATGGTTTTCAATTTCCATCTGTTTCTTATACAGCAGCCAGGTGATAGCATTGAGCCACATATTCCATCTAGCTTTCAAATTACCCAGACTTATTTGGACTAGATCCACATTAGCATGTATTTGTTTTTGTATCAGGCTGTCCTGTAGCTGGGACGGAGAGCTTAATTTATTCTTAATTACCTCCAGGTTCAGTATTCATAATTCCTACTCCAAAACCAATCCCTCCTAATATTGTGTCTGCTACCTGAGGATGTTTCCCTGTTAACAGACTGGCATTCCTTGACCTCCACCCTTCTGCAACATTGGCTTCTGAAAATATAGTTAAAATGCTTTCAATGCAGTAGTTTTCAATACATAACAATGCTAGCAACAAGACAAACAACACAAGACAAAACATAAAACACAAAACACAAGTTTTGTCACGACAGTAGATCCATGGTATTCTGGGTGGCTCTTCAGCTGGTATCAGCTTTTTCTGATTTTCTGAAAGACAAAAACAACATGTTTCTACCCCTTTTGGGGTGGCAGATTATTGCTTAAAATATCCCTTTCTTTTACAAATAGCCTTGCTGATTTCAGGCAAAACAGAAGAATTACCCCCCTATTTTCCTGTGTTTTTGTTCTATAGGCAGGCCAGGTTTCAATGGCTTTTACCTTTTAAGGGTTTAGGGGAAATTATCTCACTGTTCAGTCATTAAATTCAGGAGGTGGTGTACCTCAGTTTCCCTTCTTCTACAGAACACCAAGTTTATAATGGTTTTTCTGCTGTGCTAAGCTTTACATTTATTCACAGGTAATAGCTGAGAAGCATCATTACCATATGACCTTAAAGGTTTTCCTTTTTCAAAATCATACACACTATGCATTGTTACAGAGATACTTATTAACATTACATTTATCCCAATGTTTAATATTAACATCAAATCTATTAAAAGTATCTTGTTATACCATGAATTATATCCTTGGGCTTTTGGTGAATTAAAAGGTAGGGGTGTCATGCATATAAGCAGAAAACTTTTGTATTTGTCTTCAGATTTCAGCACTGCATACTGCAGTTTTCTATTTAGGGTTAACCTGTCCCCCTCTTATTCTTAGGTTTGACTCCTTCCACCTTCCTCTGGAGGGTCATAATTTGAGTCTTTTGGTTTCGGGTAGTTTGTTTGCTGACCAGATATGTCCTTTATCTGTGGCTCCTTTGTGCTGCCAATTATGGGCAGTTCTCTCCTTCCTCTATCAGTTAGGTAATTTGCATATAGTAATTTTTATATGTATATTTTACCTCTACCTATATATACCCTTCAGGGCCAGGAGGTGGACAAACTCCTATATCCTTCAGAGTTTGTCTGGTTAACCAAATACAAGT
>NW_027052710.1:33500-66500 GCF_011386835.1 Chrysemys picta bellii
ACAGCCATCAGGCCCCTAAAGGCTGTGGCAGGTGGCAGGGCAGCCGCTCTCACAGAGCTCGTAGTGGGAGTTACTGGGGCAGGTGGCAGATGCAGGAGAAGATCAGAGGAAACGTGCAGCTGGGGGTGAGAGAAAGCTTCTTAAATTAAGGCACCACCGGAAAAGAAGGTGCAGGTATCACTTACAATAGTGTTGTTCAGGGGAATTGGGAGCCAAAACTCCTGGGTTCTAGTCATGGTTCAGGGAGGGACATGGGGTCTACTGGGTTGGAGCAGGCAGGGCTGGGAGCCAGGACTGCTGGGCTCTATCACTGGCTCTGGGGGGAAAGTGGCGTCTAGTGGTTAAAAGCAGGGGAGACTGGAACTCAGGCCTCCTGGGTTCTAGTCCTTGCTGTGAGCAGCCAAAGGGATCTAGCCAATCAGAGTTGGAGGGCTTGCAATCAGGTTTCCTGGGTTGTACTGCCAGCTCTGGGAAGGGATTAGGATCTAGTTGCTTAGTCACAGAAGGGCTGGGAGTCAGGATTCTGGGGTTTTCTTTCTCTTGGAGGGACGTTTGGTCTAGTGGTTAGAGCTGCAGACAAGGGGACGTGTTCCAAGTTGAAACCCAAATTCTGGAGTGGGCAGCTATGTATGGTTTAGTGATGGAGGACTTCGATGGCCAGGGCTGCGTGGCGCTGCAGAGCTGTGGGTGCTTCAAGAAGTGGATATATTACAAGGTACCGCCCCCTGTTGGGGGTATTAACTCCTATAAGTTCACTTCCTCCACACCCTGCTCTCATCAGCCATGTTGGATCAGACCATTGTCAATTGCCAATGGCAATACAGTAACTCCTCACTTAAAGTCATCCCAGTTAATGTTGTTTCATTGTTACGTTGCTAATCAATTAGGGAACATGCTCGTTTCAAGTTGTACAATGCTCACGTATAACCTTTGGCAGCCGCCTGCTTTGTCCACTGCTTGCAGGAAGAGCAGCCCGTTGCAGCTAGCTGGTGGGGGCTTGGAACCAGGGTGGACTGGCAGCCCCGCTATCAGCTCCCCTAAGTTCCGTGTGCAGCAGCTGCCTGCAGTTCAGCTGTGTCCCTCCCCGCACTGCCATGTGCTGCTCCTGCCCTCTGCCTTGGAGCTGCTCCTGGGAGCTTCTTGCTTGCTGTGCAGGGGAGGGGGAAAGAGGGGAGCTAATGTCAGGGTGTCTCCCTCCCCCCCTACTCTTGCCCCCCACTTACCCCTTCTCCATATAGAGCAGGGTGGGGACAGGGCAGGGCTCAGGATGGAGAGAGCTTGCTAACCGCAGCTGCTGTCTCAACTTCCTGATTTTTGTACTTAGAGTGGGGTCAGCATACTTAGAGGGGCTATGCACATCTTTCTCTCTCTCCCACACACACAGGGTGTGTGTCTCTGTCTGCCACGCTGTCTCCCCTCCCTCTATTCGTGCTGCCTTTTAGAGTGTGGGGCTACATTAACAAAAATGTGTTAACCCTTGAGGGCTCAGCCGAATGCTAGTTAATCATTTAGCAGTAAGGTATTCCCCGGGAAATATCCCACCCTCTTCCACCCTTTAACTTCACCACCTCAACCAAACTTCACAATCATCAGTGCTGTGTACAGTATTAAATTGTTTGTTTAAAACGTATAGTGTGTGTGTGTGTGTGTATATATATATAATATAGTTTTTTGTCTGGTGAAAAAAATTTCCCTGGAACCTAACCCCCCCATTTACATTAATTCTTATGGGGAAATTGGATTCGCTTAACATCATTTTCTAAGTATAACATTATGGTGGAGAATTGCGAAAGGGGGAATATTGGCATATGTTGTGGTTATTGTGAAAACTGGTGTGCACATGGCCAGCTCTAGAAGGCTTGGCACTTCTATTTTGCCAACCAGACAAACTTTGAAGGATATAGGAGTTTGTCCACCCCCTAGGTCTTGAAGGATATATATAGACAGAGGTGAATCTTGGCACTTGTATTTGGTTAACCAGACAAACTCTGAAGGATACAGGAGTTTGTCCACCTCCTGGCCCTGAAGGGTATATATAGGTAGAGGTAAAATATACATATAAAAATTACTATATGCAAATTACCTAACTGATAAAGGAAGGAGAGAACTGCCCATAATTGGCAGCACAAAGGAGCCACAGATAAAGGACATATCTGGTCAGCAAACAAACTACCCGAAACCAAAAGACTCAAATTATGACCCTCCAGAGGAAGGTGGAAGGAGTCAAACCTAAGAATAAGAGGAGGACAGGTTAACCCTAAATAGAAAACTGCAGTATGCAGTGCTGAAATCTGAAGACAAATACAAAAGTTTTCTGCTTATATGCATGACACCCCTACCTTTTAATTCACCAAAAGCCCAAGGATATAATTCATGGTATAACAAGATACTTTTAATAGATTTGATGTTAATATTAAACATTGGGATAAATGTAATGTTAATAAGTATCTCTGTAACAATGCATAGTGTGTATAATTTTGAAAAAGGAAAACCTTTAAGGTCATATGGTAATGATGCTTCTCAGCTATTACCTGTGAATAAATGTAAAGCTTAGCACAGCAGAAAAACCATTATAAACTTGGTGTTCTGTAGAAGAAGGGAAACTGAGGTACACCACCTCCTGAATTTAATGACTGAACAGTGAGATAATTTCCCCTAAACCCTTAAAAGGTAAAAGCCATTGAAACCTGGCCTGCCTATAGAACAAAAACACAGGAAAATAGGGGGGTAATTCTTCTGTTTTGCCTGAAATCAGCAAGGCTATTTGTAAAAGAAAGGGATATTTTAAGCAATAATCTGCCACCCCAAAAGGGGTAGAAACATGTTGTTTTTGTCTTTCAGAAAATCAGAAAAAGCTGATACCAGCTGAAGAGCCACCCAGAATACCATGGATCTACTGTCGTGACAAAACTTGTGTTTTGTGTTTTATGTTTTGTCTTGTGTTGTTTGTCTTGTTGCTAGCATTGTTATGTATTGAAAACTACTGCATTAAAAGCATTTTAACTATATTTTCAGAAGCCAATGTTGCAGAAGGGTGGAGGTCAAGGAATGCCAGTCTGTTAACAGGGAAACATCCTCAGGTAGCAGACACAATATTAGGAGGGATTGGTTTTGGAGTAGGAATTATGAATACTGAACCTGGAGGTAATTAAGAATAAATTAAGCTCTCCGTCCCAGCTACAGGACAGCCTGATACAAAAACAAATACATGCTAATGTGGATCTAGTCCAAATAAGTCTGGGTAATTTGAAAGCTAGATGGAATATGTGGCTCAATGCTATCACCTGGCTGCTGTATAAGAAACAGATGGAAATTGAAAACCATACTGCTATAGCCATGGGATGTAGTGAAATGCAGATACTTGCTTTGTCCACCTTAGAACACGAAATGTTTTGGGTAATATCGGGAAACACTAAGGTTTTAATACACTTGCTAAAGCAAAGAAAAAGATCATTGTTTGATACTTCTCAATATGAATGGATGCAGTGTGTTTCTAGCATGGTAAGGCCAGACCTTTTAATTGGAGAAATTGTTGGTAAAATTGCACCCCAACAGTCTCTGGAAGCAAGGATATGGAAAGTTAGTCCACTCCCCATATTGCACATGGGATCTTTCTTGCTACCCCGGATCTCGAGCCAGTGGGCTGGGGAGGGAGGGAAGCTATTGGACACCAGAGGTTGAACCGAATGGACTCCTCAAAAGTGGGTATGTTTGTCCTTACCTATTGCCCCAGAGCCCTGTACCAAAGATATATCGCTGGGATCGTGTATGTGGGATAAATTGGATAATGAGACCAAGGTACTGTATAATGGGCAATGTGTATGTGTGAATTCTTGGGAAGAGGTCTTTTGGGAGATGAATGTAAATGCAATGTAAGTACTGTGTTTACCAATAATCACACTTACTATCTACCACAGCCAGAAAAAATTCATCTTACTGTGAGCACGAATGGCTCCTCTGGGAGGGGGAGGGGAAGGAGCGGCTACGTCGGTTGGAGCCGTTAGGGAGCAGCTCCTGTGGGGGAGGGGGTTGCGTCGGTTAGAGCCATAAGGGAGCAGCTCCTGCGGGGGGGGGGGGGGGAGAGCCAGATTGATTAGATTAGAGAAAAGGAGAGACTCAATACATTGTTAGGAGGATGGATTAGAGGATAGGGAGATTAAACAGATTTAATGGATGGGTAGATCGATTAGATGGATTGGGTGATTAAATAGATTAAGTGGAGGATACGTGGCTAAAATTGATGGAGAGATTAAATGGATGTAATAGATAGATAGCTTTGTATTGGCAATTGCAATCAGTCACCCTGAAGAAAAAATGGTGGGATTTTTTTATGATTAAAAAAATTTCCCAAATTGAAAATTTTTTGGTTTTGGAATCAATAAAATTTCATTTTCAAAAGCTACTTAACCTGCAAATGGGAAACTGAAACATAGTTTAAAAATGTTTTTTTAAAAAGGAAAATAAAAAATGAACAGAATGAAAATGAATTCAAAATTCACCATTTGGGGTTTGTTTTCAACCAGCTTTACCTGTAAAGTTCTTTAGGGGGCGGGGTTCTGCAGGGCTACTTCCAATATTGTGTGTACGACTATTGCTTCTTCAAAGGCCAACAAGCCGTGTTATGCCAGCTTATCACCAGCTATACTGCAGCCTGCCAGGCCACCGGGGTGACTATATCTGCCTGGAGGACCAACTCCTTCTGCAGTAAGTGGAAGCAGCTTGGGACCGCCTTCTGGGATGAAAGTTAATGTATGAGGGAAAGAAAACAGGGTCTTTGCTCATGGGAAAGACAAGTTGGTTGGTGTTCAGGGAAAGGGATATGAGATGTTTCTCCCCTAGGGGGTGCAGGCTTTGATCCAGCCCCAGGGTAGGGGGACTGGCCAGGTCAGAGTGGGCATGGGAGATGATATGGGGCTTTTCCCCTCTAGGGGGCACCAGCTCTGATCTGATCCCAAGACAGGGGAACTGACTGGCTCAGGGGCAGGGAATTGGAATTCAGGGCCTGTCCCCTGGAGGATGCAAATTCCAATCCAGGCCCTGCCTAGGGGTAGAAGTTGACTCAGTGTGGGTTGTCCAGTGATATGGGGCCTGTATTTCATGAGTGTGTGGGTCTCATGCAGGTCATTATTGTACAAATGAGCCTGTCACAGAGCTCATGCTAATATCTGGAGTTGCCAGTGTCAGAAGAGGCCAAGAGCTGAAGGGGCCATGGAGACTGAACTTTCCTCTGACAAGGGGTCCTGCAACAACATACTGGCAAGGCACAGTATGAAGGAAGCTTGCCTGGCAGCTTCCCATACTGCACCCAACAGACTCCATTCTCCAACCCTGACATTGTTACATAGTTCAGAATCCATCTAGTTTTCTTTTATGGCATGCTACCGTCTTGTTGTTTCAATGACAGGTCTCTCCTGTGCCCAAAACAGCCACCGTGAGGTCTACGCCCGGGGCTGCCAGTCGACCTGTAGCAGCCTCTATGCCCCAGTTCAGTGCTCGGCCCAGTGCTGGGATGGCTGTGTGTGTGATGAGGGCTTTGTGCTCAATGGTGATGAGTGCATCCCTATGTCCCAATGTGGATGTGTCTACTTGGGATTTTATTATAAGGCTGGGGAGACCTTCCACCCAATGTGCCAGGAGCAGTGTGTGTGCCAGGCCAGTGGAGATGTGGTTTGTAAAGTTTTGTCCAGCCTCCCTAATGAGGAGTGCAAGCTAGTGAATGGCATCCGGAAATGCCAGCCTGTCGGATCCATAACATGCTCCGCAGCCGGAGACCCCCACTACCTCTCCTTCGATAGGGTCGCCTTCGATTTCCAAGGCACCTGCACCTACATCCTGGCCAAGACCTGCACCAACACCGGGAACCTGACATTCTTTGCCATGAAGGTGGAGAATGTGGCCTGGAGCAATGGGAAGGTGTCTGTCACCAAGCTGGTGTCTGTGGAGGTCTACGGGCTCATGCTCACCCTGCTGCAGAACAGGAAGGGGCTCGTCATGGTAAGTCCTGCTCAAGATGTTCCCAGGGGACTGAATCCTGCAATGGGGCAGCCCCACTGATGTGGCAATGCAAGGAGCACTTGTCTCCTGCACGCAGGCAGGAGGGGTCAGACACCCAGGTTCTGATCCTGACCTTATTGGCACCAGGGCCAATCCAGAGGCATCCCGCTGAAGAAAGCAGAATCTTTGGATTTTCTCTGGGTTTTCTCTGGGACAAGTGAGATCGGAATTCTGCCCTCAGCTCATTGCGCTCAGTGTATGATTGCAGAGTAAGCCCAGGGAACTGATATCAGAATCAGGCCCTGATGTCATTACACTGGAAGAGGTGACCCTGGATTTACCTTGGGGTCAGTGAAATCAGAAGTGACCATAACATAATTGAGTTCAGTGGAGTCACTACAGATTTGCCCAGGTGTCACTGAGAACCTATCTTCTGCCCATAACCCACCCCTACAGCATCCACTCCCCCGACTCACAGGGAATGCTCCATCTCTTCCATGTGGACGGGGTGTCTCACAACCTCCCTGTGGTTGTGGCCGATGGGCAGCTCCAAGCATATCAGCATGGTGAAAACGTGCTGGTGCAAACGGACTTCGGCCTCACTGTGAGCTACGACCTGGCTTACCACGCCAGAGTCACCATCCCAGAGAACTACCCGGGCCAGACGTGCGGCCTGTGCGGGAACCACAACGGGCGTTGGGACGACAAGTTCCTCCTCCCCGATGGAAGGGCGGCCCCTAACGTGGCAGCGTTCGGTTCTGCCTGGAAAGTCCCGATCCCGGGGGTGGCCTGTGAGGATGGATGCACCAGGAACAGCTGTCTGGTCTGCAAGGAGATGAAGAAGGACTTCTTCAAACAGCGCAAATACTGCGGGTTGCTCACGGTGCCCGATGGCCCCTTCACCACCTGCCACAGCACAGTCAGCCCCACTGTGTATTTCAACAGCTGTCTGTATGATCTGTGCCTGGGCAATGGGGACTCCCAGGTCCTGTGCCAGAGCATCCACAGCTACGTGACGGCCTGCCAGGAGTCCCGGGTCACCGTCCAGACCTGGAGGAGCACCTCCTTCTGTCGTAAGTGCTGTGATGCTGGTACAGCACAAGGGCCTGTCCCACTCGCTCCCCTCCCTCTGCAGGGCGGGGACAGTGATTCTAGGTATCTCATTCCAGGCCGCTGGGCTTCTTCAGAGACTCCTTTGGGTGGGAACCAACAACTTCATGTTCCGTTATAAAGGTGACCTAGTCCTCTCGTCCCTGTTAGATTCTCCTCTCCTTCATGTCTGTCCCTCTAAGGTGTGGGGTGAGATCTCTCCAGCCATCAATTACTTCTCTCTCTGCTTTAGCTCTGAGCTGTCCGGCCAACAGTCACTACAAGGTGTGCGCCGACCTCTGAACCACCACCTGTGCCAGGATCACCGATGCCAGGAAGTGCCCAGACACCTGCGCCGAAGGCTGCCAGTGCGATGATGGCTTCCTCTTCGATGGCCAGGGCTGCGTGGCTCTGCAGATCTGTGGGTGCTTCAAAAAGGGGATATATTACAAGGTACCGCCCCCTGCTGGGGTATTAAATCCTATCCGTTCGCTTCCTCCACGCCCTGCTCTCATCAGCCATGTTGGATCAGACCGTTGTCACTTGCCAATGGCAATACATGAATCTCTGTAGAAAGGCGAAAGGCACTAATGGTGCAAGGCTTGTTCCATGAACCGTGTCCCTGCAAGGGCAGTGGAGTCTAGGGGTTGGAGCAGGGAGCTGGGAGTCAGGACTCTTCGGTTCTCTCCCCACCCCTGGAAAGGTAGTCATGCTGTTATACTTAGAAAATGAAAATCAGCAGGATCTTATTCAGGGAATAAGGCAATAGTAGGGGATGTAACATTACAGTAGTTGTGGGGGACCATCCGGAAAATATGTCATACCAATGGTAAGCTGTTATCTGTCTCTCTGCAGTGGCAATTCTTAACATATCCCTGTTTGTATTCATAATATGGATGGTTCAGTTTCCCACATTCCCTTTTGTTTGTTCTAGGAACTGTGTTACCTCTTTACCTTTTAATAGATGATTGGTGAATTCCTGCCATGCAATATCAAGATTGACAGAGAATTCAGCTAAATCAGTGCTCACAGTAAAATGAGATTTTTCTGGCTGTGGTAGATAGTAAGTGTGATTATTAACTGACATGGCCCCCTCCCCACAGGAGCTGCACCCCGATGGCTCTAACTGACATGGCTCCCCCCCCACAAGAGTTGCTCACTAACAGCGCCAACCAACACAGCCCCATCCCCCACAGGAGCTGCTCCCTAACGGCTCTAACCAGCGCGGCCCCCTCCCCCACACGAGCCACTCCCTAACGCTCTAACCAGCGCGCCCCCTCCCCCACAGGAGCTGCTCCCTAACGGCTCCAACCGACGCAGCCCCCTCCCCCACACGAGCCTCTCCCTAACGGCTCCAACCGACGCAGCCCCCTCCCCCACACGAGCCGCTCCCTAACGCTCTAACCAGCGCGGCCCGCTCCCCCACAGGAGCCGCTCCCTAACGGCTCCAACCGACGTAACCCCCTCTCCCTCAGGAGCTGTTCCTTAATGGCTACAGCTGACACAGGCCCAGCCCCAGTCTTGTGTTTTTTTCACAAGTGCCGGGGTTTTGCCGGGGGGCTAGGGCTTGTCTGGTGATGGCGCGAAAAGCTCCAGGCCCCTGGTGAAGTCCAGCCCCGCTGGGAGCCAGCAAAGTCGCTCCTCTCCGCTCACCGCTCTGATTGGGGGAGCAAAGAGTCCAGCTGCCCAGGGTGGTGCCGCTCCCTCCCTTCCCGTGTCCCATGAGCAACGGGATGGGACAGCTCCTATGCTCCTCCCCCACCCACAGCACCCACCCTGGGAAGGGGCAAATGGGGGTGAGGAGCCCCAGGAGCTGCTCCCAACCCATTGCAGGCCTCCCTGGAACGGGGGGCGGGGTGAAAAATCCCAGGAGGAGCAGAGGAGAGGCTGTGGGGGGCTGAGTTGAGCAGGTGGGAGTCTGGGATTGCTGGGGCGGAGGCTGGGGCTGAACTGACGGGGGATTGATGGAGGTGGGGGCTGGGGTGCTGAACTGAGGGGAGCTGTACTGCTGGGGTGGAGAATGGGGAGCTGAACTGGGGGTGTTGGACTGATGGGGTTGTGGGCTGGGGTGGGGCGGGGGGGCTGGACCGATGGAGGGTGGGCAATGGGGGGTTACTGAGGTGGCTGAACTGATGGGGGGGAATGGGTGCAGAGAGAATAGAAGGGGGAACTGGGGGACAGGATTAATTACTGCACAGGGGACAGGCAAATGTGGGGGTGACAGCTCCTGCAACAGGGACCAAAATCCCCTTCCCCTATAAATTGAGGAGAGTGGGCAACACGAATTGTCACAGACGCACACTGAGGTGGGCAGGGAGAGTTCTAACATCAAAAGACAGGCCGCAATTCACAGTGCAGTCCTTTTAAAAGAAGCTCTTTATTTCTTGGGGCCAATCTCATGAGTTTTAGGGTCTGACTCACAATTTTTGATCTCTTGAGATTGGCAATACCATAGACCCCTCTCCCACAGGGGTGGCTCCCTAAAGGCTCTAACCAGAGCCGTCCCCTTCCCGCATGGTTGGCCTCACCAATTCCTAGTCTTAGTCCTTTTGAAATCCCAATGAAATAGTTTTTCTGCAGTATTTGCCAATTTGTGACAATCAAAAGGCTTTGAAGAGATGGTCCAATTTCAATGATGTTCTGATGGAAACCATGCAAATTCCAAAACCCACCTGGTTTTCTCCCAGATTGCTGACCTGGCTCTTTGGCATCTTGCCAGCAGGATTGCCTCAGAGCTGGGTGTCCATTTCCCTTCAGAGAAAATTTTGCAATTGATTAGATTTATTCTAAATTGGGACGGAACCAATTTTCGAAATATTGAAATCCTCCACCATAAAGAATTACTTTTCTCCTGCCAGTTCTATCTAACATGATGCTATAAATTATTTCTGTCTCTGATTTGGGACCAGATTCACTGAAAATTTTGGATGGGGCCCATTGCTAATCTGAGTAGAGGTCAGAATGAAATGTAAATGACTAGTGCCATCGATTATGACCTTTGCCCTTTCTTTCTCACCATGAAGGTGAATAACACCAGGGCCCTCTTACCCATCTCCCTCAACAATGGGGCCCTTCGTCTCTATCAGAGCGGCACCTCCCTCGTCCTTCACACCGACTTCAACCTCAGAGTGTCCTACGACTGGAACAAACACCTGAGGGTCACCGTCCCTAATGACTTCTCTGAGAGCCTGTGCGGTCTATGCAGCAATTATAATGGGGACCCTTCCGATGACTTCTGGACCCCAGCCGAGGATCAGGATCCCAGTGACATTCTCCAGGAGCAAAACTGGGAAGTGGAAGATGAGGATCAGTTTTGCTGGCACAATTGCATTGGAGGTTGCAGACCCTGTGCCCCCAGCATAGCCAGAAAGTACAAGGAGGAGGCCTCATGCAGCCTGATAACCAAGGTCTCAGATGGGCCCTTCAGCCAGTGCCACATCAAGCTGGATCCTACAGTCTATTGGACAACTGCATGTATCATCTGTGCCACGACGACGACTACAGGAAGGCCCTGTGTGAGGCCCTGAAGGCCTATGCGGACGCCTGCCAGCTGGAGGGGGTCAGAATTGGGGAATGGAGGCAGCTGGCCAGATGCCGTGAGTACAGATTTGAATGCCAACATTATATAAATGGGTTTGGGGGTCAGGACTCCTGCATTCTATTCTTCTCCTTAGGAGGGAGTGTGGCCTAGTGCTTTGAGCAGTGGTTGGGATACGAGGACTCTTGGTTGTACTGTACCTACAGTATCTCTGCCTGTCTGTCTATGGTATTTCTAAGGTGGCTCTCACTGTGAATATATAACATCTGCCGATGACACATGGGAGTGTGAGATAAGTTGATGCCAATTTTTAAGTCAATCATCCCTTTATGGGCCTGATCCTTTAGGGTGCCAGGCACCTCCTGCCATGTGATGAGCATCATTGACTCTTCTTGAGGTGAGTGGGATTGGAGAGCTCTCTGTGCCCCATTAGAGACGTCCCTTTCTGTCTATTTTAAATGCTGCTTTTTCATGGAGAGAACTTGCTGCTAAATCTGTGGGTCCTTCACTCTCCAGCCATGGAGTGCCCCCTGGAGAAAAGCCAGTACCAGCTCTGTGGAACAGCCTGCCCAGCCACGTGTGTGGACCAGTCAGCCCCCAGCAGCTGCCAAGATCCCTGCGTAGAAAGCTGCCAGTGCAAGGATGGTTTTGTGCTGAGCCAGGGCAAATGCATCCCACAGGGCAGCTGTGGGTGCCAGTTTAAAGGGTGCCCCATGCCCCCAATGAGAGCTTCTGAGTCGACAAGGCATGTGGGACATGGTGCATGTGCAATGCAGCCACTAGACAAGTCGAATGTGTGGGTGCTACATGCAAACGTTCAGAGAGATGCAGGCTAGTGAATGTCGTACGGGGCTGTTACCCTTCCAGCTACGCCACCTGCTCTGTGACAAGGAATCTGTGCTATGCTACCTTTGATGGGCAGAGATACGACTTCCAAGGGCACCTGCCACTACCAGCTCACGGCTCTGTGCGAGAAGGCAGAGGGACTGGTGGACTTTGAAGTCTACTTCCAGGAGAACAATACCTCTCCTGTACAGATCAAAGTTTATCAGACCAACCTCAGGGTCAGCAATCAATTCCCTGGGAAAGTCCTGGTGAGTTTCTCAAATTGTCTCTAATTTCATTTGTGGAAAGTCACCTGTTTGATCCAGAAAAGTTGCAGACAGCGCATGGAAGGAGTTTGAAATATAGGGTGAATTGTAACCACATTCTTCTATAAACAGGGAGCCAATGGAGATATTTAAGGACTGGGGTGATGTGGTTACACTTCGGAGTGTGAGAAGGTGTCTGAATCATAGGACTGGAAAGTACCTCGAGAGGTCATTAGTCAAGTTCCATGCACTCATGGCAAGATTAAGTATTACCTAGACCATTCCTGACAGGTCGTTGTGTAACCTGCTCTTAAAAATCTCCAATGATGGATATTCCACAACCTCCGTAAGCAATTTATTCTAGTGATTAACTACCCAGATAGTTAGGAAGTTTTTCCTAACGTCCAAACTAAACCTCCCTTGCCTATGCCCAGTGATGCAGAATTCCCCCATGAGCAGCACCTTGCCCGTGGAGGCAGTTTAGGACAGAGTGGGGCACACAGGGCTGCTGGGGGGTCACAGACTGGGATTCAGAATGACTTGTAGGGGGGACAGACTGGCACATGGGCTCAGGAGCTAGTTGGGTGACAGCGTTGAGCCTGGGGAGGGGGGAGGAGGCTGCAGAGACCCGTGGGGATGAGGGGTGTGGGGATGGGGCAGATGTGCCTGACTGAATGGGAGAGGCTTGGGGTCATCCAGAGTCTGCATGGGGGAGGCTTCCCAACACCCTAACAATCCCACCCCCCATGAAGAAAAACCTCCCACCCACACCCAACACTCTCCAGTTTCACTCCTAGGTTCCTTCTCTCTCCCTGAGGTCCTCCATTACCCCTGACTCCCCAAGCCTTTGCCCTGCTTCTGACAGGTGCAGGAATTACAGTTCTGTATTGTAATATAAATGAATTACACAAAGTTCTGTATGAATATGCCTAGTAAGGAATCTGTCAAAAACAACTTTGCCAGAATATTTTCTTTTTTTTTTTTTTTTGGTCTCTACATACTGACAGATATCTTGAAATAAATTACCAAAATAATTGAAACTGGCATGATTATATTGTGTTATTTTGACAAGAAAGATATGCAGAATTTTGCAGAATTTTCAAACATTGTGGGCAGAATTTTTTATTTTTTGGTGCAGAATTCCTCCGGGTGTAATTTGTCCTTATTGAATTTTATCTTATTTACTTCAGACCATTTCTCCAGTTTGTCTAGATCATTTTGAATTTTAATCCTATCCTCCAAAGCACTTTCAATCCCTCCCAATTTGGTATCGTCCACAAACTTTATAAATGTCCTCTCTATGCCATTATCTAAATCACTGATGAAGATATTGAATAGAACTAGAGTCAAAACTGATCCTTGCAGCCAAAACTGATCCTTGATATGCTCTTCCAGCTTGACTGTGATCCACTGATAACTATTCTCTGGGAACAGTTTTCCAACCAGTTATGCACCCACCTTATAGTAGCTCCATCTAGGTAGTATTTTCCTAGTTTGTTTATGAGAAGATCACGCAAGACAGTATCAAAAGCCTTACTAAATTCAAGATATACCACATCTACCTCTTCCCTCCCATCTACAAGTGTCCACACTGTCAGAGTGTGCTCTCACTCCCAATGGGGCACCTCCTTGTGGCTGCAGCTTGGAATTAGCTCTGCTTTTCTGAAGCCCCTGCCTGCGAGTGCTCACTGTATGACACTCTCTCTACCTGAACTCGATGGTTCCCTCTTTGTGGCTTGGCCCTCTGGCTAGGTCACTGTAGTTTGTCCTTTCTGGGAGGCTTGTGTACCAAGTGTCACCAACTGCCCCAAGCAGTCTTCCAATTCACTGCCCTTCTATGGTGCCACATCCCCAGTGGCTGGTAGGGGAACGTGGGCTCACCCTCATCTTTGCGTTCCAGCCCAGGACCCTAAAACCAGCAGCTACGGTCTACTCTGTCCCATGCCTTGTTTCTGTTTCCTTGGATTGCTTCCTATGTTGCCTCTATCAGTCTCCTCCTCTACCCTTCTCCGGCTACACCCTTCCCTCCTGGCCAAGAGCCCCCCACCTCTCCCTAGCCTCAGAGAGTGACTGCAGACCTCCTCCCTGCAGCCCCCTTCTGCCCTAAGCTACCTTGCTTTATACCAACCCCACCTGTTCCTGTTCAGCTTCACCCTTTAATTAGTTCTCATTGCTCCCTGGCTCCTCCTCCAGGTGCATCTTAGGTGGTTAATTGGCCTGTCTAGCCACCTTAACCCTTTCGGGGGCAGGTGTGGGGTGAGCATTCCCTCACAGTGTCAATAGCATCCAGCAGAGGTGGGAACCTGGGGAGCTGGGGCTCAAATAGAACAGAGAGAAGGGAACTGCAATAGCTAATGCCAGGGGAAATTCAAGTCTGGTTAGAGCTGGGATTCAGGCAAGCTGTAGGGAAGGAAGCAGGCCAGACTGGATGATTATTTGAACAGAGGTGGCTTATTATTGTAATCATGGACCAGAGTTCTGTGATGGGGTGAGAGGTTCCACCAGAGGTGAGCAATGTTTCATATCCCATGTGTCTTGCTTTAACAGGTGAACACTTTCCTGATGAATCTTCCCTTGAACCTCATTGATTAAAAAATCACTGTGTATACGAACACAGCAGACAGAGACAGACACACACCTTGTTTGTGGGAGAGAGAGAGATGCACACTGCCCCTTTAAGTAAGCTGACCCACTCTTAAGTGCATTGTCTTTTTAAGTGGATCAGGAAGTTGAGACAGCAGCTGCTGCCCCAAGCACTCTCTGTCTCTCTCCACCGGTGTCCCCTCCCTGCTCTATATGGAGAAGGGGTAAGCGGGGTGCAGGAGCAGGGGGACACTCTGACATTAGCCCCCCCATCCTCCACCGCAAAGCAAGCAGGAGTCTCTGGGAGCAGCTCCAAGGCATAGGGCAGGAGCAGCACATGGCAGTGGGGGAAGGGACAGTTGAACTGCTGGCAATTGATAGCCTGCAACTGATAGCCTGCTGGGCGGCTGCAGCACAGGGACCTTAGGGGAGTAGGGAGCTGATAGGGGGGCTGCTGATCCACTCCGGTTCCAAGCCCCCACCAGCTAGCTGCAACGGGCTGCTCTTCCTGCAAGCAGTGGACAAAGCAGGCAGGTGCCAAACAACGTTAAAAGGGAGCATTGCACAACTTTAAACAAGCATGTTCCCTAATTGATCAGCAACATTAACCGGGACAACTTTAAGTGAGGATTTACTGAACCAAGAAGTGTTTCTAGGAAAAGGAAAGTGTCCAGAGCTTACCACTTTTAGCACTGCGCATACAATTTTTCTTACTGTTCTTATACCACTGGTGATCTGACTTAACCATTTCATCCTGGTCTTCCTGAAACCACTTGGAGACAAGTTTATTCCATAAGTGCTGGAAAAACTGTCAGTATTTTGGTTCTTTTAATTTATTTGTATTTTTGGTATTAAGACAAAGTTACATTACTGGTTGTAATCATACTAATTATACATTATTTATTACTTATTCGGGATCAGATTAATATTCAGAGAACCTGGCTAAAGATTCTGGTTTGCTGACTGAGTTCTCCTCCTCTGAGTGTGTTAAAAAGGATGACCAAATTTCTAAAAACCAATCCTCTTTCTGGAGTTTCGCTTGTGTAAGTACTTGGTGTGAAAGCTTTTCCTCTACACGGACAGCCCACATTTTACTTTCTTATATAACACACCCTATTTATATAATACAATTCCATAGGAGGAGGAGTCACATTTTTCCAGTAATGTGCAGTACAAAGTCTAGCTGCTAGCAATAAGAAGAAAATACTTTGTCATTCTGTTTAAAATGCAGATCCTTTACTGGAGCATTAAGGAAGGAGGTCAGGGGATCTCTAAGAAGCCAGCATTTTGTCATAAGATGGATCTCTTTAATAATTTCCTCTCAAAACTTTCTAATTCCTGGACACAACTACCACGTGTGCAAGTATGTTCCCATTTCCTCCACAATCTCTCTAACAGAGCTTTTCTCTAGCAGCAACAATATGATGGATCTTAACTGAAGTCTACTGTCATTTACACACTAAATTTATATAAATTTTATTGATGAGCTACACAAACTGAAGATGTATATCCCTTTTCCCACACATATACCCACTCATGCAGATCAATTTCTTTCTCCAAATCCCTCTCCCATCTTTTCTTCTGGGTTGTTATCTTCTCAACATCTTTGTCAATCAAAATTGTTTATATCTTAGAAATTACATTTCTATTTTTCGTAAAGGCTTTAATTTTATTTACACACACACACATACACACACACACGTGTGTGCATACATAAATATGTAATGTAACTGAACAATACAGTTGTACTGTATGCTGAGTGCTTTGGTAGGGAGAAGGTATCTGATGATTACTATTGTTACAAAGTTAAAGGGGTTAATTTGGATACAACCAAATTTGGTTATTTTTAACATAACTATGACCTTTCTATGACTTTTACTAAAATTTGCCATGATGCCCACATTGCCAGATACACAAATCTCTTGCCAACAGCAGTTAGTAATAGAGAACATTTGTTTATAATCTATGAATATCGAGCTATTCTGATGAATGAGTTGCATTCTGCCATCTTCCCACCTCCACAGCCATCAGTCATTCTGTTTAGTTTGTTGTTGAATTAAAATGGGTTAAGTTTTTCAGCATGTTACCACACAAAATCACTCTGTGAGTTACACATGACTTGGATATCTGAAAAAGCACACAACTACAACAAATATGTGCTTTCAGGGGTCATGTGCATATCTCTGCAAAACTGACAAAAAAGTGAAAATAAAATTAGAAACTAAAACCAATGTAGAGTCAGAAAAAAGACTTTAAAAACTAGAGAGAGGAAGCAGTACTAAGAGCCTGTTAAATGACTCGCTCTGTATGACAGTTCCTACTGTGCTATCAGGGATTTCATGTTCTTTTTTGACAAATATTAAGTTGTAATAGATAAATAAAATAGACCAGTTTTTTCTTGTTTTCTGTGTTCTTTTCAAAGAATATAAATAAATAATAAACGAGGATACTGGGAGAAAGACTTGGAGAAACTAAGAGGGGGAAGCATTATATCATTGATTAATGTACATGTGACTATGACAGTTCTATTACATGAGATAAATAAAAAGTGTTGCATATAAATAAAAAGGTGATACATTTAATGTTTGATATTTAATAGGCTATTTATCAGTATTAATTCTCACTGTGCCGCAGTTTATCCATCTTTAAAATGGAGAGAATACCTGTCTGCTCCACACTGTGGTTTTTTTGTTTGTGACTAGACTAAATGAACATCTGTACTTACTTTCCTGCACAGAAAGAAGCAGAATCATCTATTACATGACCTCGGTTCTGGCAGATAAGGCTCTTTACCAGCCACTGCTTGCAGAAGCTGTGGGCACAAATTAGGCCAAGCACTTGTGGAAATAACAGCTCCCAACACACCAGACTGCTGAACCCTCTGAGGAAAAATCCCTCCTAAGAATCCAGCCACAACAATCCATCTCCTTCACCATCCAAGTTCTGGAACACTCCTGAAACCTCTGTGACAGCAGTTCCATGGCAACAATTTCTACTTCAACAGCTTCCTTGTAATCACTGCAGAACCATGCACCTCTGGCTTTCAGAACAGCTAAGGCAGGGCACTAATGTTTAGCTAGGCTCACGTCTTGATCACACCCATCAGGTTTGGCAATCTCATATGTGGTGCTTTCTGGCAAGAATGTAGAAATCACATCAGATACAAATTAAGACCCACAGCAGCAGAGACCAATGCTTAATTATATGTTTTAAAAAGCCAAAAGAGAGACACTCTTGCTATAGCATTTCATGTAGCATACCACACTAAGGGAATTAGAGTGAATGACAAATGGCCAAAGAAACTTAAGGTAACTAAGCCCTTTTGTACATAGCAGTATTACAAATCTACGTAGTATGTGCCAAGTAAAGTTTGAGATATCACATCCATGGAGCAGTTTTATTTTTAAAAGTAAGGGCCGTTAACCTGTAGTCAGTAACACAAAATGTCTTAAGACCCTATCGGTGTTTTTTAGTAGTTAGACCAAGGGTGTGAAAGTCAAAATTTGAATTCAGTTCCCACCTCTGTCACTGACTTCCCTTACACCACTTACACTCACTCCACCAAAATGAGGTTAATAATAATTAATTACTTCACAAGGGTGTTCTGTTGTTTAATTAACGTTTGGCACTTCAATATTTGATGATGAAAGGATCAGAAAGAGTTAATTAGGTTATTGCTTTAATATCTGATATTTAGAGCAGTTGTCAGTTTATAACTATAAACGTATTTGTACAATGTATGGCTTGATGAAAAAGATATATAATGCTTTTCTTCAGCAGGTACTTTACTTCAAAAGACAAAGTAGATCATTGAAATATTCTCTGTAGTCAGTCCCTGGGGCACAGATGTTAGGCCATTTCTACAAGTCACAGTCAGTCGAAGCAGAACCATAAAAAGAACCCAGATCTCCTGATTCACCTGTTCTATCCTCTTCTCTATAGCTACCTGTCATGTGATGAACTACACCTTCTGTGATGGACTACTTTTACTGAACCAGGGCAGACTGCAGACAGACACCAGAGATGCCGGCTGTTAGCCAAGCATGGGAAGCAGAACTCGGGATCTTCAGCTCCAAAAATAGGCCTCTGTCACTTGAGCACAAAGAAAATTACCACCAGTTCTCCCTAAACTTGAAGTTTTTATTTATCTTTTTGGGCTAGTCTCTAGAGAGGGCACATACTCATAAACAAATGGGCAGGGGCAGGGGCAGGGGCAGGCAGGATGCACACATATATAACAGCCACTACATCACCCCCTTTTTGTGAGTTAACACCTGGTTGTCATGGCAATTGCACCACAGCCTTCATTGTGACATCCTCTAGCCCAAGCAAAGCTATTGAGGCAATGGACAAAAGTCAGTGCTCAACTTGGCCTCAGAGAGAGACAGTTGGTGCCGTGCTATACTGTAGCAATTTTGAGTTTCTAGTACATACAAGATTTGGCATTCAGACCTCAGAAGTAAGTGAGTTTTTCCGTGTACCCAATATAATAGAACTGTGTGAGTTTCTTTATGAATGGAGTTGTGGGGCCACAGGGGTTTCAGCCTAGTTCTCAGTGGGCATTAGATAGATTATTCCTGTAACTTTGAACTTAGATGATTCCAAATGAAAACAAAACTAACAAAGAAAAGCCTGAAAGAATCTTAACCTAGTATGGCAGGAATGATAGACAGAATGTCAACTGAGATGCTGAATCAAACAGCAGCTTTGACTGTCAAGACATTTCAAGCATACCTGAACATTACTTGGTGTCTATTCTTTTTTAAACTGTCTGTTGTCTACTTACACCAGTGATTTCAACTCCTTCAGTCATGGGGGTTTTAACCTGGATCATTTGTTGTTCGGGTGGTTTTCATTGTAGTTAGTGCTGGGGGTTGAGAGCCAGACTTCTGAGATCTAGTCCCCAGCTTTGCCATTGGCTTGCTTTCAATACTGATCTGGCCCATATAAAGAGCAGTGTTCTCAGGATCAATCCCCTAATCCACTCAGTTCTCTTCATAATGTATTTTATTAACATCAGTTCTACTTCAAATTATGAGATCTTAAAAGACTCAGAATAAAATCCATCCTGCTTGAAATAATCTAGGAACATAAATTTATGGCCCTTAAATAATTCTCCCCATACTAATCCAGCCGTCCATGGCATGTATTGTTATGTGTCTTATAAATTCAAGATCAGTGAGGCTCACTTTATCCCATAGATGCACATATTAGTGGTATCTGTGTCCATTATAAGCTGGGTGACCCCTTGCAAATTAAAATCTAGTTGTTTCACGATCCCCTCACTTGTGCCCACTCCCTGTTTTATGGATTGCAGAGACATTGATTAGGTGACCTAAGGCAGCTTCACTATAATGCTAGTGCAGTAGCCTGTGTATTTTCCATCTTCAGCTGTGGAGATCACCTCATTGTTTAATGAATTCCTTTGCCCTATCATTAATGAGATGAGTACCAACCTGAAAAACAGTCCTATCTTCACAAGTCAATAATAATCCTTGGTCTAGCCAGTGATCCTAAATATATATATATATAGAGAGAGAGAGAGAGAGAGCACCAATCACCACAACATCTCTCTATCCATCTATCAAAGTAGGGAAGTACTATTTACCTCTCACATAACACAAAAAAAGGGGTCACCCAATGAAATTAATAGGCAGTAGATTTAAAACAAAATGAAGTACTTCTTCACACAAAGCATAGTCAACCTGTGAAATTCATTGCCAAGGGATGTTGTGA
Organism: Chrysemys picta bellii; assembly: GCF_011386835.1. NCBI lineage: Eukaryota > Metazoa > Chordata > Testudines > Emydidae > Chrysemys > Chrysemys picta. Next base: position 53,532 of record NW_027052710.1, read on the forward strand.
AGAGCAAAAGTATAACTGGGTTCAAAAAAGAATTAGATAAATTCATGGAGGACAGATCCATCAGTGGCTATTAGTCAAGATGGTCAGAGACTCAATCCCCAGGCTCCAGGTATCCTAAACCTCTAGTGCTAGAAGCTGGGACTGTACAACACTTGAAATTGCCCAGTAATGTTCATTCCTTCTGAAGCATCTGGCACTGGTCACTTTCAGAAGACAAGATACTCCCATTGTCTGATCATCTCTCTTTAACCACATGGACGATTTCCCTAATGTCTAATGTAAATTTCTCTATTTTTATTCAATTAAGATCTCAGAACCCATTTGTGGAGGATGGAGTACCTCAGGTCAATGTTGGATTCTTGGTAAGAAGATAAGAAAAGTTTTACATTGTATACACTGTACAGAGTGACAGAGTGTGTGTGGGGGGGGAGGCGGGGGGGAGTGACAGGGGAAAAGGTCAGAGTTTGAGCCACATAGTGTAGCCAAAAAGCCTCAGCATACCATGTTACCATGTAGGCCACTGACAGCTTCACACATAATCCTGCAGGCAGCTCTGCTTAGTGTATAGTGTTGCATGTCCCCTTCTGAACCCCCTAACAGTTGAGTGGCTAAATGTCTGGGTTCCTCTCAGAGATCCCTTCCTAAAATAATAGTTTTAGGTGCCTCAAAAAGTCATTAAGCCACCCTTTTAAATCAGGTTTCCTGCTCAATGCTGGAGTCAGCAATCCTTTAGCTCCTGTACTGTTCACAGCATTCCTTAAACCCACAGTTCATAAATGGCTTTGGTTATTGGTAAAATACTCTTATTAGGAACTCATTGGGATATTGTCTGTCATTTTACACAGAGGAACAGAATAATAAACAGACTGTGTATTCCAACCCTAAATCGATAGACACCTCCCAGTGCCCTACCCATTCCTAACATTTTGTTGTTTCCATTTAATTTAGGATGAAGGCTCCATCAAGGGCCAGCCCAAGGGTCCACACCAAATTTTCAGCTACGTTTTGGCCTCTAACCTACTTTGTCTTGCCGAATAAAGCCTCCTCACCTTTTAAAAAGATAGATCCATCCTTGATCAGGTAATTCTGGCAATGAGCATACTCCTTGCCCTAGGTTAGAGTACTTTGGGGGCTGCAGGATTTCAGGTACATGAATGGAACAGGGCCCCCATCTTTCTGAAAATGTGGATGCAGCACTGTTCAAAAAACTCTTCCTTCGCCAGGGGTGTGTGTCCTGCCTGAACCCCGGCAAAGTCTGGGAATGCCCACATCTGGAGCTTGGGACCCATTTTTCTAGTTTATGATGCTCTCAAGAGTGAGAAAAGAAGGGAATTAGGAACAGAAAATGCAGCAGTCACATGTTTAGTGTGATCTCAACTTTGCTCTCTGTATTTCACTGGGACTGTAGGGTAGGCAGGGGGTGAGGAACAGCTCTACTAAGAGGACAACGTACTTACAAAGGTATTTCTACAGTGTAGTTTGGGAAGGGGCAAGTGAGAGCCAGAGCCGGCTCTGGCTTTTTTGCTGCCTCAGGCAAAAAAGCCTCCCGCTGCCCCCCGCCCCCTGGCGGGGAGCACGGCAGGGGAGGTCGGCGAGCCCGGCCGCGGCCCCACTCTCCGTGGCCGGCCGGAGCGCCGGGGGGAGGGCGGCGAGCCCGGCCAGGGCCCCGCTCTCCCTGACCGGCCGGAGCGCCGGGAGGAGGGCGGCGAGCCCGGCTGTGGCCCCGCTCTCCCTGGCAGCCTGAGCGCCGGGGGGAGGGCAGCAAGCCCGGCCAGGGCCCCGCTCTCCCTGACCGGCCAGAGCGCCGGGAGGAGGGCAGCGAGCCCGGCTGTGGCCCCGCTCTCCCCAGGTGAGCGCCGCCCCCCTCCAGGTGCCGCCCCAAGCACACGCTTGGAGGGCTGGTGCCTGGAGCCAGCCCTGCTGAGAGCTACTCCAAAGATCTCAATCACTTGGAAAGAGATTATTCCCTAAAATCCTTTGCCCATGAGTAATGGAACACTCCATCCCTGATTCAATGGAATTTATTTTCTCCTTTGGTAGTGACCAAGACCAAGAAGAATGGCTGATGAAATAAAGCACATGGTGGGACAGCTGATGGCCATATAGGGATTAGGGAGTCATGGGGCTCACTGCTTTTCCTCTCTCTTGCCCATTTAGCTGATATGAAAATTTAGGAGTCTGCGGGAGCCCAGTTCCCCAAATTGATTTGAAATTTCTGTTGATGAAACAATAGAGATTTTATTAGAGGATTGAAGAAAGTCACATTAACATTGATTTTACCAGGCCGTGGGATCATTCAGTGTTATTAATGTAAATTATGGTATATGAGGAGGCAGGAGATACAGGAGAGAATTCCTTTCCTGATACTCACATTTCCTTTCCATTCATGTTATTTTAGGATGAATACTCCAGCATGGCTTCACTTGATCAGTGACTCTCCCTTGCCTGCCCCTGTACTCCCTGAGGCTCAGTTCTTTGGGTTTTATGAAAGTTTCCTCAAACAGACCGGACCTTCTACCCCTGAGTGAGTATTTGGATTTCTTCACTTCTTTATCTGTATGTATATTGGGGAGGGTGCATGTCCAAGTTTGTGCAGGGCTTTGGGTGTAGACAATATGGTTACCACATTTCTAAAAAGATAAACACATAACAATATATTCTCTGCAGTCATTGTAAGGAAGAACTACATTCTCTCTCACCCTGGGCATTTTCTGACCAACAACCAGCTCCAACCATTCCTCCTCACGTTAACATTCTCTTGCAATGCAAATACACCTTTCCCGCAATCCTGACTTCACCCTGCTACTATCTAGTTAGTGATTGTCATATTCTCCTCTATCACTGCACTTCAGTAGAAGGGGAAAGTCTTAACATATTTGCAGAGTGATTCAAAGATTCAGGGTATGTTTACACTACCTGTCGGATCAGCGGGCAGTGATCGATCCAGCAGGGGTCAATTTATCATGTCTAGTCTAGACGCAATAAATCGACCCCCCCAGCGCTCTCCCATCAACTCCTGTACTCCGCCACCGCGACAAGCGCAGGCAGAGTCAAGAGTGGAGTGGCTGCAGCCGACTCACCGCAGTGAAGACATGCGGTGAGTAGGTCTAAGTACGTTGACTTCAGCTACATTAGTCACGTAGCTGAAGTTGCGTAACTTAGATAGATCCCCCCCAGTGTAGACCAAGCCTCAGTTACTGCTTTGGCAAAGGAGTTTACTACTATTTAATTTAGAGCAGACCCTCTTCCATTCAGTGAGTACAGGAGATCTACTGTGCAGGTACATCTTTCTTTCTTTTGTGCGGGGAGGGGTCAATAAAGGCTCAGGTTAAAGCATGGAATAGAGTTGCCATCTACCTGAAAACGTAAATACGAGATGTTTATGTTGCTCCAGGCATTCTAAGGAGGCACCAAATTCCAGATTTCTCAGGACACTGGCCAACCAACACCTTCCCCCAACTATTGCTTCTCATCTTAGCATTTACATCAAGAAAGAATGATTCTTTACTTTCCAATTTATATCATGTCATCAGAGCATTAAAGAGCAGCATACAATGTCTCTGCCCAAAAGAGCTTACAATACAGCAGATTGATACAGATCTTACTGAGAGGTGGTAAAAAGGGATTGTGCTGATGCAAATGTTTGTGCTTCTTTTTCCTTGAGACAGAGATCTTCCTCATCTCCAACTTCACAGCCTCAGGCAGATCAACTGAAGAGTGGGCCATCTTCTGCCCAGCAAATACCGAGTCTGTCTTCAGTTCCTCCCTCCTCAAACACCACACAGGGTGATACGTCAGTGTAGGGAGTAGGGAGGAGGCGTGTAATATGGCAATCATCTTCCTGAAAGGGGAACTGTTAGATGATCACACCTTGCAGGCATTTTAAGGAAGCATCAGCTTCTGGATCACTCAGGGCACTGCCTGGTCTATGACAGAACTTGGTCATAGCTTCTCATTTTAGCACCTCCTTCAAAAGTCAATATCCTTACCCCTGGGGGAATTCTGCGCCAAAAAAAAATCAAAATCAAAATTCTGCATCCTTTATTTGTCAAAATAATGCAATATAATCACATCAGATTCAACTGTTTTGATAATTTACTTAAACTACAATACAGAAAAATCACAAGAACTATTCAGCATTTCCTAAGCACGTGAAAGTTAAGTTACAAACACTTGGTAACTAATACCCTTTCATTTAAATTACATTACAGAGCACAAAAGAGCAAAAAAATAAGTAGAATGTCATTTTAAATTGTTCAGACTTTCACACATGAAAGTCATACAGTTTTGGTAATTGTCCTGGACCTGGCTGGGTACTTTGGGAAGTGCTTGGTTCTGATTGTCCTGACATTTTATTGACTCTTTGGTAAATGTTTTATTTGCCCTCAAAGTCTTTTTTTTAATGGGTAAGTAAAATAAATCCTGAGCTGTATTCTAACCCCATTGTGTCACTTTGGCACAGAAATAAAGTGAGAAAGCACATAGATCTTCCTAGCTCAGGATTCTCTTACTGTCATTTATAATAAGGCTCCTTTACATCACTCTAACAATGTAGGGGCCTTAAAATTTTTACAGGTTTTCTGCTCCTGGGGAAATTAACTGAGGCCTGGTCTACACTACGAGTTTAGGTCAACTTTAGCAGCGTTAAATCGAATTAAGCCTGGACACGTTCACACGACGAAGCCCTTTCTTTCGACTTAAGGGGCCCTTTAAACCGGTTTCTTTACTCCACCTCCGACGAGGGGATTAGCGACAAAATCGGCCTTAGCGGGTCGGAATTGCGGTAGTGTGGACGGAATTCGACGTTATTGGCCTCCGGGAGCTATCCCACAGTGCTTCATTGTGACCGCTCTGGACAGCACTCTCAACTCGGATGCACTGACCAGGTAGACAGGAAAAGCCCCGCGAACGTTTGAATTTCATTTCCTGTTTGCCCAGCGTGGAGAGCACAGGTGACCACGCAGAGCTCATCAGCACAGGTAACCATGATGGAGTCCCAGGATCGCAAAAGAGCTCCAGCATGGACCGAACGGGAGGTACGGGATCTACTCGCCATATGGGGAGATGAATCAGTGCTAGCTGAACTCCGTAGCAGTAAAAGAAATGACAAAATATTAGAAAAGGTCTCAAAGGCCATGAAGGACAGAGGCCATAACAGGGACGCGTGAAAATTAAGGAGCTAAGGCGAGCCTACCACAAAGCCAGAGAGGAAAACGGAAGGTCCGGGGCACAGCCGCAACCATGCCACTTCTACGCGGAGCTGCATGCCATGCTAGGGGGTGCAGCCACCACTACCCCAACCGTGTGCTATGACTCCTTCACTGGAGAAACACACAGGGAAGAGGGTTTGGGGTACGAGGAAGAGGAGGATGAAGATAATGTGGATAGCTCACAGCAGCAAGGAAGCAGAGAAACCGGTTTCCCCAACAGCCAGGATATGTTTATCACCCTGGACCTGGAGCCAGTAACCCCCGAACTCACCCAAGGCATGCTCCCAGACCCTGAGGGCACACAAGGGACCTCTGGTGAGTGTACCTTTGTAAATATTACACATGGTTTAAAAGCAAGCGTGTTTAATGATTAATGATTAATTAGCTCTGGCAATCGCGGCCAGTAGAGCTACTGGAAAAGTCTGTTAACGTGTATGGGGATGGAGCAGAAATCCTCCAGGGACATCTCCAGAAAGCTCTCCTTCATGTACTCCCAAAGCCTTTGCAAAAGGTTTCTGGGGAGGGTTGCCTTATCCCGTCCGCCATGGTAGGACACTTTACCACGCCAGGCCAGTAGCATGTAGTCTGGAATCATTGCATAACAAAGCATGGCAGCGTATGGTCCCGGTGTTTGCTGGCATGCAGACAACATCCATTCCTTATCGCTCTTTGTTATCTTCAGGAGAGTGATATCATTCACGGTCACCTGGTTGAAATGGGGTGATTTTATTAAGGGGACATTCAGAGGTGCCCGTTCCTGCTCTGCTGAACAGAAATGTTCCCCGCTGTTAGCCACGCGGTGGGGGGGGGGGAGGGGTGAAGTGATCATCCCAGAGAATTGGGTGTTGGGGGGGAGGGGGCTTAGTTGGGTTTGTGCTGCATGTTATCCCGGGAACCGCAGCCCCTCCTTTTACATTGCAAACCCATTTTAAATGGCCAACCCAATGGGTGCTTGGTATGGGAAATGAGGGCGCTACAGTTTGAAACCATTCCCACATGTTAAGAAGGTGAAAAAAGCCAAAAGACTGTGGCTTACCATGGCTGCCTGCAAGCCGAAATCTGTTGCCTGGCACTGCGTGAGTGATCTCTCACACCAAACCGGCAGGCCCTCAATATAAGAGGAAAAATGCGACCTTGTAACGAAAGCACATGTGCTGTGTAATGTGAACAGCAAAATTTAACGTGAAAGAGTGTACCCATTGTTCTCCAAAATGTGTCTTTTTTAACCACCTCTCCCTTCTCCTCCACCAGCTGCAAATGTTTCTCCTTCACAGAGGCTAGTGAAGATTAGAAGGAGAAAACAGCGGACTTGGGATGACATGTTCACGGAGCTCCAGATGTCCTCCCATGCTGAAAGAGCACAGCAGAATGCGTGGAGGCAGTCAATGTCAGACTACAGAAAAGCACAGTATGAACGAGAGGAGAGGTGGCGGGCTGAATTGCGGGATGAACAGAGCAAGTGGCGGGCTGACGATGATAGGTGGCGTCAGCTTGCAGACAGAAGGCAAGAGTCGATGCTCCGGCTGCTGGAGCATCAAACTGATATGCTCCAGCATATGGTTGAGCTGCAGGAAAGGCAACAGGAGCAGAGACCACCGCTACAGCCCCCGTGTAACCAACAGCCCTCCTCCCCAAGTTCCATAGCCCCCTCACCCAGACGCCCAAGAACACGGTGGGGGGCCTCCGGCCACCCAGTCACTCCACCCAGATGATTGCCCGAGCATCAGAAGGCTGGCCTTCAATAAGAGTTAAAGTTTTAAACTACAGTGTGTCCTTTTCCTTCCCTCCTCCCCCACTCATCCCGGGCTACCTTGGCAATTATCCCCCTAGTTGTGTGATGAATTAATAAAGAATGCATGAACGTGAAGTAACAATGACTTTATTGCCTCTGCAAGCGGTGCTCAAAGGGGGAGGGGAGGGTGGGGTTTTTGGTTTACAGGGAAGTAGAGTGAACCAGGTGGGGCGGAGGGTTCATCAAGGAGAAACAAACAGAAGTCTCACACCGTAGCCTGGCCAGTCACAAAACTCATTTTCAAAGCTTCTCTGATGCGCACCGCGCCCTGCTGTGCTCTTCTAACCGCCCTGGTGTCTGGCTGCGCGTAATCAGCGGCCAGGCGATGTGCCTCAACCTCCCACCCCGCCATAAATGTCTCCCCCTTACTCTCACAGATATTGTGGAGCGCACAGCAAGCAGCAATAACAATGGGGATATTCTTTTCGCTGAGGTCTGAGCGAGTCAGTAAGCTGCGCCAGCGCGCTTTTAAACATCCAAATGCACATTCCACCACCATTCGGCACTTGCTCAGCCTGTAGTTGAACAGGTCCTGACTCCTGTCCAGGCTGCCTGTGTACGGCTTCATGAGCCATGGCATTAAGGGGTAGGCTGGGTCCCCAAGGATAACAATAGGCATTTCAACATCCCCAACGGTTATTTTCTGGTCCGGGAAGAAAGTCCCTTCCTCCAGCTTTCGAAACAGACCAGAGTTCCTGAAGACGCGAGCATCATGTACCTTTCCCGGCCATCCCACGTTGATGTTGGTGAAACGTCCCTTGTGATCCACCAGGGCTTGCAGCAGCATTGAAAAGTACCCCTTGCGGTTTATGTAGTCAGTGGCTTGGTGCTCCGGTGCCAATCTAGGGATATGGGTTCCGTCTATCGCCCCACCACAGTTTGGGAATCCCATTGCAGCAAAACCATCCACTATGGCCTGCACGTTTCCCAGAGTCACTACCCTTGATATCACCAGGTCTTTCATTGCCCTGGCAACTTGGATCACAGCAGCTCCCACAGTAGATTTGCCCACTCCAAATTGATTCCCGACTGACCGGTAGCTGTCTGGCGTTGCAAGCTTCCACAGGGCTATCGCCACTCGCTTCTCAACTTTGAGGGCTGCTCTCATCCTGGTATTCTGGCGCTTCAGAGCAGGGGAAAGCAAGTCACAAAGTTCCATGAAAGTGCCCTTACGCATGCGAAAGTTTCGCAGCCACTGGAAATCGTCCCACACCTGCAACACGATGCGGTCCCACCAGTCCGTGCTTGTTTCCCGGGCCCAGAATCGGCATTCCACGGCATGAACCTGCCCCAGTAACACCATGATTTGCACATTGCTGGGGCCTGTACTTTGTGAGAGGTCTATGTCCATGTCAATTTCCTCATCACTCTCGTCGCCGCGCTGCAATCGCCTCCTCGGCTGGTCCTGGTTTTGCTTTGACATGTCCTGGCTCTGCATATACTCCAGGACAATACGCGTGGTGTTCATAGTGCTCATAATTGCCGCGGTGATCTGAGCGGGCTCCATGATCCCAGTGCTATGGCGTCTGGTCTGAAAAAAGGCGCAAAACTAGTATCTGACGGAGGGAGGGAGGGAGGGAGGAAGGGGCGAGTGACGACATGGCGTACAGGTACAGGGAATTAAAATCAACAAAGGTGGCTGTGCATCAGGGAGAAACACAAACAACTGTCACACAGAATGCCCCCCCCCCCCCCAAGATTAAACTCATAACCCTGGGTTTAGCAGGCCATTGATTTCACAGAGGGAGGGGGAAGCAAATGAATACAGAACAAATCTATTTTTTACATCTTAAGCTGGCAGACGACGGTGCAGCATGACTGATAGCCCTCGGCATCTTCTGGGTGCTTGGCAGAAAATAGCATACTACAACTGATAGCCATCATCATCGAGACTGCCCAGGTGCCCATGATTGACAGCCACTGCAGTACGATGACGACGGATACCAGTTGTAAATACCATCTTCTACCAAAAGGCAAGGGGCTGCTGTTGTGTGCAATGCAGCCCCACGGCTGCCAGCACCCAGATCGCCGATGAAGGCTACCAATCATACTGCACCATCTACTGCCAAAAGGCAATTAGCTGCTGCTGTGTAGCAATGCAGTCCCACGTCTGCCGGCATCCAGAGGACATATGGTGATGGTGAGCTGAGCTTAGCTGAGCGGGCTCCATGCTTGGCGTGGTATGTTGTCTGCACAGGTAACCCAGGTAAAAAGGCGCGAATCGATTGTCTGCCTTTGCTCTGACAGAGGGGGTGGTGCCTGATGACACGTACCCAGAACCCTCTGCGACACTGTTTTGCATCATTCAGGCATTGGGATCTCAACCCAGAATTCCAATGGGCAGCGGAGACTGCGGGAACTGTGGGATAGCTACCCATAGTGCAACGCTCTGGAAGTCGACGCTAGCCTCGGTACTGTGGACGCGGTCTGCCGACTTCTTGCACTTAGAGCATTTTATGTGGGGACACACACAATCGGCTGTATACAACCGATTTCTATAAAACCGGCTTCTATAAATTCGACCTAATTTCGTAGTGTAGACATACCCTGAGAACGGGAACAGTTAACTAACAGTAGCAACATTAACAACATTAACTGTAACAGTCAGGCTGCTACATTTCTGCTTCAGAGAATGAGATCAATTAATCAACAAAAGCAACTTTAACGATGTTACTAACTACATAGTCAGGCTGCTAATGCCTCAGGGTATGTCTACACTACGAAATTAGGTCGAATTTATAGAAGCCGGTTTTATAGATATCGGTTTTATACAGTCGATTGTGTGTGCCCCCACATAAAATGCTCTAAGTGCATGAAGTCAGCGGACCGTGTCCACAGTACCAAGGCTAGAATCGACTTCCGGAGTGTTGCACCGTGGGTAGCTAACCCACAGTTCCCGCAGTCTCCGCCGCCCATTGGAATTCTGGGTTGAGATCCCAATGCCTGATGATGCAAAACAGTGTCGCGGGGGGTTCTGGGTACATGTCGTCAGGCCCCTCCCCCTCCGTCAGAGCAATGGCAGACAATCAATTCACGCCTTTTTACCTGGGTTACCTGTGCAGACAACATACCACGGCAAGCATGGAGCTTGCTCAGCTCAGCTCAGCTCACCGTCACCATATGTCATCTGGGTGCCGGCAGACGTGGTACTGCATTGCTATACAGCAGCAACAGCTAATTGCCTTTTGGCAGTAGATGGTGCAGTATGACTGGTAGCCTTCATCGGCTATCTGGGTGCTGGCAGACGTGGGGCTGCATTGCTACACAGCAGCAGCCCCTTGCCTTTTGGCAGTAGATGGTGTATTACGATTGATATCCAGCATCGTCGTATTCCAGTTCAATCAGAGGCACCTGGGCAGACATGTTTTGTCTCCTGGGGACTCAGTCCTGCCAGCAGTCCTATTGAACTGTCTTGATGATGATGGCTAGCAGTCGTAGTACAGTATCTTCTGCCAAGCACCCAGAAGATGCCGAGGGCTATCAGTCATACTGCACCATCTGCTGCCAGCTTAAGATGTAAAAAATAGATTTGTTCTGTATTCATTTGCTTCCCCCTTCCTCCGTGAAATCAACAGCCTGCTAAACCCAGGGTTTTGAGTTTAATCTTGGGGGGGGGGCATTCTGTGTGACAGTTGTTTGTGTTTCTCCCTGATGCACAGCCACCTTTGTTGATTTTAATTCCCTGTACCTGTACGCCATGTCGTCACTCCCCCCTCCCTCCCTCCCTCCCTCCCTCCCTCCGTCAGATACTAGTTTCGCGCCTTTTTTCAGACCAGACGCCATAGCACTGGGATCATGGAGCCCGCTCAGATCACCGTGGCAATTATGAGCACTATGAACACCACGCGTATTGTCCTGGAGTATATGCAGAGCCAGGACATGCCAAAGCAAAACCAGGAACAGCCGAGGAGGCGATTGCAGCGCGGCGGCGAGAGCAATGAGGAAATTGACATGGACATAGACCTCTCACAAAGTACGATCCCCAGCAATGTGCAAATCATGGTGTTACTGGGGCAGGTTTATGGCATGGAACCCTGATTCTGGGCCTGGGAAACAAGCACAGACTGGTGGGACCGCATCGTGTTGCAGGTGTGGGACAATTCCCAGTGGCTGCGAAATTTTCGCATGCATAAGGGCACTTTCATGGAACTTTGTGACTTGCTTTCCCCTGCCCTGAAGCGCCAGAATACCAGGATGAGAGCAGCCCTCACAGTTGAGAAGCGAGTGGTGATAGCCCTGTGGAAGCTTGCAACACCAGACAGCTACCGGTCAGTCGGGAATCAATTTGGAGTGGGCAAATCTACTGTGGGAGCTGCTGTGATCCAAGTTGCCAGAGCAATCAAAGACCTGGTGATATCAAGGATAGTGACTCTGGGAAACGTGCAGGTCATAGTGGATGGCTTTGCTGCAGTGGGATTCCCAAATTGTGGTGGGGCGATAGAAGGAACCCATATCCCTATCTTGGCACTGGAGCACCAAGCCACTGAGTACATAAACCGCAAGGGGTACTTTTCAATGCTGCTGCAAGCCCTGGTGGATCACAAGGGACGTTTCACCAACATCAACATGGGATGGCCGGGAAAGGTACATGATGCTCGCGTCTTCAGGCACTCTGGTCTGTTTCGAAAGCTGGAGAAAGGGACTTTCTTCTCGGACCAGAAAATAACCGTTGGGGATGTTGAAATGCCTATCGTTATCCTTGGGGATCCAGCCTACCCCTTAATGCCATGGCTCATGAAGCCGTACACAGGCAGCCTGGACAGTAGTCAGGACCTGTTCAACTATCGGCTGAGCAAGTGCCGAATGGTGGTGGAATGTGCATTTGGATGTTTAAAAGCGCGCTGGCGCAGCTTACAGACTCGGCTAGACCTCAGCGAAACCAATATCCCCATTGTTATTGCTGCTTGCTGTGCGCTCCACAATATCTGTGAGAGTAAGGGGGAGACATTTATGGCAGGCTGGGAGGTTGAGGCAAATTGCCTGGCCGCTGATTACGCGCAGCCAGACACCAGGGCGGTTAGAAGAGTACAGCAGGGCGCGGTGCACATCAGAGGAGCTTCGAAAACCAGTTTTGTGACTGGCCATGCTACGGTGTGAAACTTCTGTTTGTTTCTCCTTGATGAACCCTCCGTCCCCCCCCCGCCCCAGTTCACTCTACTTCCCTGTAAACCAACCACCCCACCCTCCCCTCCCCCGTTCGAGCTCCGCTTGCAGAGGCAATAAAGTCATTGTTACTTCTCATTCATGCATTCTTTATTAATTCATCACACAACTAGGGGGATAATTGCCAAGGTAGCCCAGGATGGGTGGGGGAGGAGGGAAGGAAAAGGACACACTGCAGTTTAAAACTTTAAAACTTTAACACTTACTGAAGGCCAGCCTTCCGATGCTTGGGCAATCATCTGGGGTGGAGTAACTGGGTGGCCTGAGGCCCCCCCACCGTGTTCTTGGGCATCTGGGTGAGGAGGCAATGGGACCTGGGGAAGAGGGCTGTTGGTTACACAGGGGCTGTAGCGGCGGTCTCTGCTCCTGCTGCCTTTCCTACAGCTCAACCATACGCTGGAGCATATCAGTTTGATGCTCCAGCAGCCGGAGCATCGACTCTTGCCTTCTGTCTGCAAGCTGACGCCACCTATCATCTTCAGCCCGCCACTTGCTCTGTTCAGCCCGCGATTCATCCCGCCACCTCTCCTCTCGTTCAAATTGTGCTTTTTTGCACTCTGACATTGACTGCCTCCACACATTCTGCTGTGCTCTTTCAGCATGGGAGGACATCTGGAGCTCCGAGAACATATAATCCCAAGTCCGCCGTTTTTTCCTTCTAATCTTCACTAGCCTCTGCGAAGGAGAAACATTTGCAGCTGGTGGAGAAGGGAGAGGTGGTTAAAAAAGACACATTTTGGAGAACAATGGGTACACTCTTTCACGTTAAATTTTGCTGTTCACATTACACAGCACATGTGCTTT
>NW_027052710.1:67000-110000 GCF_011386835.1 Chrysemys picta bellii
GGAAGTGACTTACGGCTTATATTAATCCCTTGCAATATTGAAGGAGCATACAGTGAGTAAAGTTCAAGTCTGGGACTGGAGTAATGGTAGCCATAGCTCGCATAGGGCGTCCCATCACAATTTCAAAGGGACTCAATTTATGCCTTTGGGATGGAGTGGATCGCATTTCCATAAAGGCCAGTGGTAGAGCCGCTGGCCAGCTTAACCCTGTAGAGTCACAAATTTTAGCAAGCTTATTCTTATGTACACCATTTCGTCTTTCAACTGCACCTGCGCTCTGTGGGTGGTAGGGACAGTGCAAGAGGTGTGTGATATGTAAAACACGATCCAGGTGTTGAACAAGTTGTCCGCTAAAATGTGTACCCCAATCACTGGACAGAGTGGCAGGAATTCCCTTGGTAGGCATAATATGATTTAACAAACATTTGGCAACAGACAGTGAGTCAGCCTTTCGACAAGGAAAGGCTTCGATCCAACCAGAAAATAAACATACCATAACCAAAATAAATTCATATTGTTGATACTTAGGCATTTGTACAAAATCAAGTTGCCAATGCAAGAATGGTACTTGGGGCAGGCCCCGGAATCCCTGAGCCACTTTTACAGGTTTACCAATATTGTGGCTTTGGCAAGTGGTACAGGCGGCACAGTGGCGGGTTGCAAAAGAGCTGAAATGGGGAGCCCACCATCCTGCCTTAGTTACAGCAGAGACCATCCCCTCCTTTCCGACATGTGTAGCAGGGCGGACAGCGACGGGTAGAGTGAAAAGGGGGCCACAAAGGCGCCGGCAGGCGAACGGCAAAGGGAATCAGGATGTAGAGAGCAACCCTGGGCAACCCCGGAATCCTTTTCGGCTTCTGGGTCAGAGTCTTGGAGCAGGGTGAGGTTAGTGAGGGACGGCGGTGGTATAGAAACAGAAAGGGAACCTAGAAACGCATCTGGGGAAGGTTCTATGGCAGCAGCATGTTTAGCAGAGGTGTCAGCAAATGCGTTACCCTTAGCAACATCAGTATCCTCCATCGAGTGGCCAAGGCACTTAACAATAGCTAGGGCAGACGGAAGTAAAACTGCATATAGGAGAGCAGCGATGTAGGGGCCATTTTTGATAGGGGTACCGGGGGAGGTAAGGAAACCCCGAGCTTGCCAGAGGGTGCCAAAGTCATGTACAACCCCAAAAGCGTAGCGGGAGTCAGTGTAAATGGTGGCAGAGCGTCCCTCCACCAAAAAGCAGGCACGGGTGAGGGCAACTAATGCAGCAACTTGCGCTGAGGTTACAGAAAGTAAAGGCTCAGCTTCTACAGTTTCAGAGAGTGACACTACAGCGTATCCTACAAGGAGACGACCTTGGTTGTCTCAAAAACAGGAACCATCAGTAAACAAAACAAGGTCAGAGTTAGGGAGAGGGACATCAGAAAGGTCAGAGCGCGGGACGGTGACAGCAGAGACAGTTGCAAGGCAGTCGTGGGGATCACTGTCATCAGACAAAGGAAGGAGAGTGGCAGGGTTTAACTGAGAACAATGCTTTATGGTGATATACGAAGCCGACAGCAGTAAAAGTTCATACCTGGTAAGGCGGGCGGTGGAGAGGTGGCCTGTGTTAGGTTGTAGCAGGAAGGTTTCCACAGAGCGAGGGACCATGAGGGTAAGAGAAGAGCGGAGGACAAGGGATTCGGACATTTCGACTAAGCGCGCTGCGGCAGCCACAGCACGCAGGCAGGGGGGTAAGCCTTGGGCAACAGGGTCCAAAGTGGCAGAGAAATAAGCCACTGGGCGGTTTTTGTCTCCGTGCATCTGAGTGAGGATTCCCAGTGCACACCCAGATTGCTCGTGGCAGAAAAGGGTAAAAGGCTTAGAATAGTCAGGCAGCCCTAAGGCAGGGGCAGAAGCCAAACCACGTTTGAGGGAAACAAAGGCAGAGTCGGCCTCAGGGAGCCACGGCATGGGGTCAGGCACAGAGACTCGAGTGAGGTCCTGGAAAGGTTTTGCAAGGGAGGCATATTGGGGAATCCATTGCCTGCAAAATCCAGCCATGTCCAAAAACTTTCGGCCCTGGCGTGGGGAGCGGGGTCGGGGAAAACTGAGGATAGCTTGGATGCAGGCGGGAGAAAGTGTACGGGAACCCTGGGAGAGGAGAAAGCCAAGGTATGTGACGGAGGCCTGACAGAGCTGTAGCTTAGAGTGAGAAGCCTTGTGCCCCTTCTTTGCTAGGGCAGTAAGGAGCACTAAAGAATCAGTTTCTGAGGCAGACAACGAAGGGGAACAGAGGAGTAGATCATCTACATATTGGACTAGTGTGGCCCTGGACGGAAAAACAAGGTCAGCAAGGTCTCTGATTAATGCTTGGGAAAAGTAAGATACGCTTTCAGTATACCCCTGAGGGAGTGTGGTCCATGTGTACTGCTGCCCCTTGTAAGAAAAGGCAAAAAGATACTGGGAGTCAGGGTGAACTGGGGCAGAAAAGAAAGCAGAGCACAAATCAACAACAGTAAAATGAGTTGCACCTGGTAGGATAGAAGCCAGAATTGTTGCTGGGTTAGGGACAACAGGAAAGGCGGGTATAACAATGCGATTAATGGTTCAAAGATCCTGAACAAAAAGCCACGATTTACCATCAAACTGGGAGGATAGGGTGTTACAGGGGCTGGAGCAGGGGACAATAATGCCTTGTTCCTGCAGGGCGGTCATGACCGGAGCAATGCCAGCCTCTGCTTCGGGGTTTAAAGAGTATTGAGACAGGCAAGACAGGCGTTTAGAGGAGTCAACAGTAATGCAGACAGGGTCAGTATTTAAGCAGCCCACTTCAGATGGGTGGGTTGGCCACAGAAAAGATGGGACCTGCGAAATTAGGTGCTCAAGGGATGGGATCAATGGGTAACAGGGAACTGGAGTGGAAAGGGAAGTTTCAGACAGCAGGGAGGCCACAGAATCGCTCAGAGAGGACTGGGGTATTTGTAAGTAGACACCATCTGGGGAACAATAGATAGTACAGCTAAGTTTACATAACAGATCCTGACCCAAAAGGTTTACCGGAGTGGAATGAGAGAGAAGGAATGCATGATCCACGGAAAGGGGACCAACTTGGACTGGTAGAGGTTTTGAGGCGAATTACTCCTGATGCACACCAGTGTAAATAAAGGGGCAGGGAATGAGGCTGCCTGTGCTCCCCCTGCAGGATTCAGTGTTTCCCTTTGATGTTTACAACTGTTTTCTCACAGCCCTGTGGCCTCTAAGATTGTAGCTCTTCTCATTAAGTCTAATAGTGTTCTTTGTTTCTTAAGGACGTTCTTACTTTTCCTAACGCAAGAACAAAATACTTAGCTTCTCCATCTCAAAGAATATTCCCAGTACAGGTGAATTTACACACATCACATGCTTTTAAATTGGATAGTTACATTATACTCATTTTACAAGGTGGGCCCTTAGGGACAGAGAAGTCAAGGGACAGGACTAGTGGGATTGCGTAGGAGTGCCTTACCTCTTTCTGCTGGGTACAGTTGCTACCTCAGTCTCCCACTTGTTCCCAGCTTGTCTGGCAGGAAGGGCAGTTTTGTGCTCTAGGCATACTGGAGAAAGTCAGGCTACACAGACTTCCACATATGAAAGTACCGGGGGGGTGCGTAAAGCCCACTCTAGAGCTTCATTCTCTGCTGTCTCAAAGAGGGTGGTCTATGAAAACCCAGTCTTTTTATTAATGGACCCCACCTGTCCCACTGTCAATCTCCCTCTGACCTGAATTAACCCCTTCCCTGCTCTCTACTTGTATAAAGCTTCTACTCACCATTAGAGGGAGTAAGGGCTAGATCTAGAATTAGAACTCAGGAATTCCTGGTTCCATGTTCAGAGCAGCATCTTGCACTGCTCTCAGCATCAGAAAAATGAGGTGCATTGTCAGGCTTTACAAAAAACCACTCTTGTATTGCATTAGCACAACTCCACCACAGCAAAATGTTGTTGCATTCAAATTTTGTGGTGCAATAGACATTGCTCGTGTGCTGTTTTTTGAGTGTAAAAAATAATCAAAATAAAAATAAAGTATATAATAAAATACAGAAGAGAATATCTGGATTATTAAACAAGAAAATTGGCTTTAAACATACAGTAGCTTGGGTTCCTGCACCTCCTCTAGGAGCCAGCCCAAACTGTGTTTCTGCCTTCAGTGTCAGAGTGGGGAGGCATATTTCTATATTCAGATATACCCATAGCATTTGTGTACACAAACTGTACCTGGAACTTGGTTCCAATCTCTAATTAGCATAAACTTCCTGTAGGGGTACCTATTATATAATGAACTGGTATAAAATATGATTATTGGTTAATATGTATGGCCCATAGATTTAAAGTCAGCTCCCTGAAAGGCAGTGAAACCATCTAATTTGGTCTCTTAGCCCTGTAAGTATTCAGTCAGCTGCCTTGCAGAACTGTTGAGGGGAATACAGAAGAAGAATACAAACAACTGCAGCAGGAGTCGCAGTATAAAGAGCACTATAGTAATCAAGCTAAAATTGTCCTAGTTAATGTATGACATATGTTCAATTCCCCCACAAACTAATTATTTCACCTCTTTTGAGGAGCTGAGGCAACAAAATGATAGAGTACTGTTTGCTGCTTGAGTCCGAACATGCTCATGGTGATAGAGAGCAAGCTGTGAGGAAGGGTCCTTCTTTGCAAACTGACGTAACGGGTTAGACCCCAGCTTACTGGAAGGTGAAAGAAAGTTACAGCACATGAATGGCCATTTTAATCCCTTTTCTCAAGACTGTAAATGCTAACTTGGACTGATCGGAGAAAATAACCATCCAAAAAATGAAGCGGAGTCATGACACTCCGAGGTGGCATTCCAGCTTCTCAGAAAGGAAGGTGTCCAGTCTGTGAAAGAAATTTACTGAAACATCTCTCAGGGTGAGATTTTATCTGTACTCAATTGTATTACTATATTAGGCTTAGATTTGCGTGTTTTATTTTATTTCGCTTGGCAATTCACTTTGTTCTGTCTGTTACTACTTGGAACCACTTAAATCCTACTTTCTGTATTTAATAAAATCACTTTTTACTTATTAATTAACCCAGAGTATGTATTAATACCTGGGGGGGGCAAACAGCTGTGCATATCTCTCTATCAATGTTATAGAGGGCAAACAATTTATGAGTAAAATGGATTTATTTGGGGTTTAGACCCCATTGGGAGTTGGACATCTGAGTGCTAAAGACAGGAACACTTCTGTAAACTGCTTTCAGTTAACTCTGCAGCTTTGTGGCATGTGGTTCAGACCCTGGGTCTCTGTTGGAGCAGACGGGAGTGTCTGGCTCAGCAAGACAGGGTGCTGGAGTCCTGAGCTGGCAGGGAAGGCAGGGGCAGAAGTAGTCTTGGCACATCATTTGGCAGTTCCCAAGGGGGTTTCTGCGATCCAACCCATCACAACTATAGCTCTCATTTTCTACCACCACAGAGAAGTTTGCCAGCCCAGCTTCACTACTACGGACTCTGGCCAAGCTGTAAGTGCAAGTGCCCTGGAAATCAAAGGCCCGTCCGTCAAAGGTCAGATAGTGAGGGTCACCAGATGCTACACATTTGCCAAAGCATGTGGCGTGGCAGCCTAGGATTCCATTCTCCACCCTGCACTGCTCGTTGGCTCCGCAGGAGGCCTTCTGGCACTCAACGACCCTGTTGTGTTTGCACTGGCACCTTTCCTGGCAGGAGGCGCTGGGGTAGAACTCCTCTCCCTTCCTGTAGTACCTGCCCTGGTGCACACAGACACACTGCACAATGGGGACACACCAGTCTCTGCTCAGGAGGAACCCGGCGTCAAAGAAACAACCTTCGGCACGGGGGCGTCACAGCCATCAGGCCCCTAAAGGCTGTGCAGGTGGCAGGGCAGCCGCTCTCACAGAGCTCGTAGTGGGAGTTACTGGGGCAGGTGGCACATGCAGGAGAAGATCAGAGGAAACGTGCAGCTGGGGGTGAGAGAAAGCTTCTTAAATTAAGGCACCACCGGAAAAGAAGGTGCAGGTATCACTTACAATAGTGTTGTTCAGGGGAATTGGGAGCCAAAACTCCTGGGTTCTAGTCATGGTTCAGGGAGGGACATGGGGTCTACTGGGTTGGAGCAGGCAGGGCTGGGAGCCAGGACTGCTGGGCTCTATCACTGGCTCTGGGGGGAAAGTGGCGTCTAGTGGTTAAAAGCAGGGGAGACTGGAACTCAGGCCTCCTGGGTTCTAGTCCTTGCTGTGAGCAGCCAAAGGGATCTAGCCAATCAGAGTTGGAGGGCTTGCAATCAGGTTTCCTGGGTTGTACTGCCAGCTCTGGGAAGGGATTAGGATCTAGTTGCTTAGTCACAGAAGGGCTGGGAGTCAGGATTCTGGGGTTTTCTTTCTCTTGGAGGGACGTTTGGTCTAGTGGTTAGAGCTGCAGACAAGGGGACGTGTTCCAAGTTGAAACCCAAATTCTGGAGTGGGCAGCTATGTATGGTTTAGTGATGGAGGACTTCGATGGCCAGGGCTGCGTGGCGCTGCAGAGCTGTGGGTGCTTCAAGAAGTGGATATATTACAAGGTACCGCCCCCTGTTGGGGGTATTAACTCCTATAAGTTCACTTCCTCCACACCCTGCTCTCATCAGCCATGTTGGATCAGACCATTGTCAATTGCCAATGGCAATACAGTAACTCCTCACTTAAAGTCATCCCAGTTAATTTTGTTTCATTGTTCGGTTGCTAATCAATTAGGGAACATGCTCGTTTCAAGTTGTACAATGCTCACGTATAACCTTTGGCAGCCGCCTGCTTTGTCCACTGCTTGCAGGAAGAGCAGCTCGTTGCAGCTGGCTGGTGGGGGCTTGGAACCAGGGTGGACTGGCAGCCCCGCTATCAGCTCCCCTAAGTTCTGTGTGCAGCAGCTGCCTGCAGTTCAGCTGTGTCCCTCCCCGCACTGCCATGTGCTGCTCCTGCCCTCTGCCTTGGAGCTGCTCCTGGGAGCTTCTTGCTTGCTGTGCAGGGGAGGGGGAAAGAGGGGAGCTAATGTCAGGGTGTCTCCCTCCCCCCCTACTCTTGCCCCCCACTTACCCCTTCTCCATATAGAGCAGGGTGGGGACAGGGCAGGGCTCAGGATGGAGAGAGCTTGCTAACCGCAGCTGCTGTCTCAACTTCCTGATTTTTGTACTTAGAGTGGGGTCAGCATACTTAGAGGGGCTATGCACATCTTTCTCTCTCTCCCACACACACAGGGTGTGTGTCTCTGTCTGCCACGCTGTCTCCCCTCCCTCTATTCGTGCTGCCTTTTAGAGTGTGGGGCTACGTTAACAAAAATGTGTTAACCCTTGAGGGCTCAGCCGAATGCTAGTTAATCATTTAGCAGTAAGGTATTCCCCGGGAAATATCCCACCCTCTTCCACCCTTTAACTTCACCACCTCAACCAAACTTCACAATCATCAGTGCTGTGTACAGTATTAAATTGTTTGTTTAAAACGTATAGTGTGTGTGTGTGTGTGTGTGTGTGTGTATATATAATATAGTTTTTTGTCTGGTGAAAAAAATTTCCCTGGAACCTAACCCCCCCATTTACATTAATTCTTATGGGGAAATTGGATTCGCTTAACATCGTTTTCTAAGTATAACATTATGGTGGAGAATTGCGAAAGGGGGAATATTGGCATATGTTGTGGTTATTGTGAAAACTGGTGTGCACATGGCCAGCTCTAGAAGGCTTGGCACTTCTATTTTGCCAACCAGACAAACTCTGAAGGATATAGGAGTTTGTCCACCCCCTAGGTCTTGAAGGATATATATAGACAGAGGTGAATCTTGGCACTTGTATTTGGTTAACCAGACAAACTCTGAAGGATATAGGAGTTTGTCCACCTCCTGGCCCTGAAGGGTATATATAGGTAGAGGTAAAATATACATATAAAAATTACTATATGCAAATTACCTAACTGATAGAGGAAGGAGAGAACTGCCCATAATTGGCAGCACAAAGGAGCCACAGATAAAGGACATATCTGGTCAGCAAACAAACTACCCGAAACCAAAAGACTCAAATTATGACCCTCCAGAGGAAGGTGGAAGGAGTCAAACCTAAGAATAAGAGGGGGACAGGTTAACCCTAAATAGAAAACTGCAGTATGCAGTGCTGAAATCTGAAGACAAATACAAAAGTTTTCTGCTTATATGCATGACACCCCTACCTTTTAATTCACCAAAAGCCCAAGGATATAATTCATGGTATAACAAGATACTTTTAATAGATTTGATGTTAATATTAAACATTGGGATAAATGTAATGTTAATAAGTATCTCTGTAACAATGCATAGTGTGTATGATTTTGAAAAAGGAAAACCTTTAAGGTCATATGGTAATGATGCTTCTCAGCTATTACCTGTGAATAAATGTAAAGCTTAGCACAGCAGAAAAACCATTATAAACTTGGTGTTCTGTAGAAGAAGGGAAACTGAGGTACACCACCTCCTGAATTTAATGACTGAACAGTGAGATAATTTCCCCTAAACCCTTAAAGGTAAAAGCCATTGAAACCTGGCCTGCCTATAGAACAAAAACACAGGAAAATAGGGGGGTAATTCTTCTGTTTTGCCTGAAATTAGCAAGGCTATTTGTAAAAGAAAGGGATATTTTAAGCAATAATCTGCCACCCCAAAAGGGGTAGAAACATGTTGTTTTTGTCTTTCAGAAAATCAGAAAAAGCTGATACCAGCTGAAGAGCCACCCAGAATACCATGGATCTACTGTCGTGACAAAACTTGTGTTTTGTGTTTTATGTTTTGTCTTGTGTTGTTTGTCTTGTTGCTAGCATTGTTATGTATTGAAAACTACTGCATTAAAAGCATTTTAACTATATTTTCAGAAGCCAATGTTGCAGAAGGGTGGAGGTCAAGGAATGCCAGTCTGTTAACAGGGAAACATCCTCAGGTAGCAGACACAATATTAGGAGGGATTGGTTTTGGAGTAGGAATTATGAATACTGAACCTGGAGGTAATTAAGAATAAATTAAGCTCTCCGTCCCAGCTACAGGACAGCCTGATACAAAAACAAATACATGCTAATGTGGATCTAGTCCAAATAAGTCTGGGTAATTTGAAAGCTAGATGGAATATGTGGCTCAATGCTATCACCTGGCTGCTGTATAAGAAACAGATGGAAATTGAAAACCATACTGCTATAGCCATGGGATGTAGTGAAATACAGATACTTGCTTTGTCCACCTTAGAACACGAAATGTTTTGGGTAATATCGGGAAACACTAAGGTTTTAATACACTTGCTAAAGCAAAGAAAAAGATCATTGTTTGATACTTATCAATATGAATGGATGCAGTGTGTTTCTAGCATGGTAAGGCCAGACCTTTTAATTGGAGAAATTGTTGGTAAAATTGCACCCCAACAGTCTCTGGAAGCAAGGATATGGAAAGTTAGTCCACTCCCCATATTGCACATGGGATCTTTCTTGCTACCCCGGATCTCGAGCCAGTGGGCTGGGGAGGGAGGGAAGCTATTGGACACCAGAGGTTGAACCGAATGGACTCCTCAAAAGTGGGTATGTTTGTCCTTACCTATTGCCCCAGAGCCCTGTACCAAAGATATATCGCTGGGATCGTGTATGTGGGATGAATTGGATAATGAGACCAAGGTACTGTATAATGGGCAATGTGTATGTGTGAATTCTTGGGAAGAGGTCTTTTGGGAGATGAATGTAAATGCAATGTAAGTACTGTGTTTACCAATAATCACACTTACTATCTACCACAGCCAGAAAAATTTCATCTTACTGTGAGCACGAATGGCTCCTCTGGGAGGGGGAGGGGAAGGAGCGGCTACGTTGGTTGGAGCCGTTAGGGAGCAGCTCCTGTGGGGGAGGGGGTTGCGTCGGTTAGAGCCATAAGGGAGCAGCTCCTGCGGGGGGGGGGGGGAGCCAGATTAGATTAGATTAGAGAAAAGGAGAGACTCAATACATTGTTAGGAGGATGGATTAGAGGATAGGGAGATTAAACAGATTTAATGGATGGGTAGATCGATTAGATGGATTGGGTGATTAAATAGATTAAGTGGAGGATACGTGGCTAAAATTGATGGAGAGATTAAATGGATGTAATAGATAGATAGTTTTGTATTGGCAATTGTAATCAGTCACCCTGAAGAAAAAATGGTGGGATTTTTTTATGACTAAAAAAATTTCCCAAATTGAAAATTTTTTGGTTTTGGAATCAATAAAATTTCATTTTCAAAAGCTACTTAACCTGCAAATGGGAAACTGAAACATAGTTTAAAAATGTTTTTTTAAAAAGGAAAATAAAAAATGAACAGAATGAAAATGAATTCAAAATTCACCATTTGGGGTTTGTTTTCAACCAGCTTTACCTGTAAAGTTCTTTAGGGGGCGGGGTTCTGCAGGGCTACTTCCAATACTGCGTGTACGACTATTGCTTCTTCAAAGGCCAACAAACCGTGATATGCCAGCTTATCACCAGCTATTCTGCAGCCTGCCAGGCCACCGGGGTGACTATATATACCTGGAGGACCAACTCCTTCTGCAGAAGTGGAAGCAGCTTGGGACCATCTTCTGGGATGAAAGTTAATGTATGAGGGAAAGAAAACAGGGTCTTTGCTCAAGGGAAAGACAAGTTGGTTGGTGTTCAGGGAAAGGGATATGAGATGTTTCTCCCCTAGGGGGTGCAGGCTTTGATCCAGCCCCAGGGTAGGGGGACTGGCCAGGTCAGGGTGGGCCTGGGAGATGATATGGGGCTTTTCCCCTCTAGGGGGCACCAGCTCTGATCTGATCCCAAGACAGGGGAACTGACTGGCTCAGGGGCAGGGAATTGGAATTCAGGGCCTGTCCCCTGGAGGATGCAAATTCCAATCCAGGCCCTGCCTAGGGGTAGAAGTTGACTCAGGGTGGGTTGTCCAGTGATATGGGGCCTGTATTTCATGAGTGTGTGGGTCTCATGCAGGTCATTATTGTACATATGAGCCTGTCACAGAGCTCATGCTAATATCTGGAGTTGCCAGTGTCAGAAGAGGCCAAGAGCTGAAGGGGCCATGGAGACTGAACTTTCCTCTGACAAGGGGTCCTGCAACAACATACTGGCAAGGCACAGTATGAAGGAAGCTTGCCTGGCAGCTTCCCATACTGCACCCAACAGACTCCATTCTCCAACCCTGACATTGTTACATAGTTCAGAATCCATCTAGTTTTCTTTTATGGCATGCTACCGTCTTGTTGTTTCAATGACAGGTCTCTCCTGTGCCCAAAACAGCCACCGTGAGGTCTACACCCGGGGCTGCCAGTCGACCTGTAGCAGCCTCTATGCCCCAGTTCAGTGCTCGGCCCAGTGCTGGGATGGCTGCGTGTGTGATGAGGGCTTTGTGCTCAATGGTGATGAGTGCATCCCTATGTCCCAATGTGGATGTGTCTACTTGGGATTTTATTATAAGGCTGGGGAGACCTTCCACCCAACGTGCCAGGAGCAGTGTGTGTGCCAGGCCAGTGGAGATGTGGTTTGTAAAGTTTTGTCCAGCCTCCCTAATGAGGAGTGCAAGCTAGTGAATGGCATCCGGAAATGCCAGCCTGTCGGATCCATAACATGCTACGCAGCCGGAGACCCCCACTACCTCTCCTTCGATAGGGTCGCCTTCGATTTCCAAGGCACCTGCACCTACATCCTGGCCAAGACCTGCACCAACACCGGGAACCTGACATTCTTTGCCATGAAGGTGGAGAATGTGGCCTGGAGCAATGGGAAGGTGTCTGTCACCAAGCTGGTGTCTGTGGAGGTCTACGGGCTCATGCTCACCCTGCTGCAGAACAGGAAGGGGCTCGTCATGGTAAGTCCTGCTCAAGATGTTCCCAGGGGACTGAATCCTGCAATGGGGCAGCCCCACTGATGTGGCAATGCAAGGAGCACTTGTCTCCTGCGCGCAGGCAGGAGGGGTCAGACACCCAGGTTCTGATCCTGACCTAAATTGGCACCAGGGCCAATCCAGAGGCATCCCGCTGAAGAAAGCAGAATCTTTGGATTTTCTCTGGGTTTTCTCTGGGACAAGTGAGATCGGAATCCTGCCCTCAGCTCATTGCGCTCAGTGTATGATTGCAGAGTAAGCCCAGGGAACTGATATCAGAATCAGGCCCTGATGCCATTACACTGGAAGAGGTGACCCTGGATTTACCTTGGGGTCAGTGAAATCAGAAGTGACCATAACATAATTGAGTTCAGTGGAGTCACTACAGATTTGCCCAGGTGTCACTGAGAACCTATCTTCTGCCCATAACCCACCCCTACAGCATCCACTCCCCCGACTCACAGGGAATGCTCCATCTCTTCCATGTGGACGGGGTGTCTCACAACCTCCCTGTGGTTGTGGCCGATGGGCAGCTCCAAGCATATCAGCATGGTGAAAACGTGCTGGTGCAAACGGACTTCGGCCTCACTGTGAGCTACGACCTGGTTTACCACGCCAGAGTCACCATCCCAGAGAACTACCCGGGCCAGACGTGCGGCCTGTGCGGGAACCACAACGGGCGTTGGGACGACGAATTCCTCCTCCCCGATGGAAGGGCGGCCCCTAACGTGGCAGCGTTCGGTTCTGCCTGGAAAGTCCCGATCCCGGGGGTGGCCTGTGAGGATGGATGCACCAGGAACAGCTGTCTGGTCTGCAAGGAGATGAAGAAGGACTTCTTCAAACAGCGCAAATACTGTGGGTTGCTCACGGTGCCCGATGGCCCCTTCACCACCTGCCACAGCACAGTCAGCCCCACTGTGTATTTCAACAGCTGTCTGTATGATCTGTGCCTGGGCAATGGGGACTCCCAGGTCCTGTGCCAGAGCATCCACAGCTACGTGACGGCCTGCCAGGAGTCCCGGGTCACCGTCCAGACCTGGAGGAGCACCTCCTTCTGTCGTAAGTGCTG
This sequence comes from Chrysemys picta bellii, assembly GCF_011386835.1. Classification (NCBI taxonomy): domain Eukaryota; kingdom Metazoa; phylum Chordata; order Testudines; family Emydidae; genus Chrysemys; species Chrysemys picta. The sequence goes on from NW_027052710.1 coordinate 79,913, forward strand.
TGATGCTGGTACAGCACAAGGGCCTGTCCCACTCGCTCCCCTCCCTCTGCAGGGCGGGGACAGTGATTCTAGGTATCTCATTCCAGGCCGCTGGGCTTCTTCAGAGACTCCTTTGGGTGGGAACCAACAACTTCATGTTCCGTTATAAAGGTGACCTGGTCCTCTCGTCCCTGTTAGATTCTCCTCTCCTTCATGTCTGTCCCTCTAAGGTGTGGGGTGAGATCTCTCCAGCCATCAATTACTTCTCTCTCTGCTTTAGCTCTGAGCTGTCCGGCCAACAGTCACTACAAGGTGTGCGCCGACCTCTGAACCACCACCTGTGCCAGGATCACCGATGCCAGGAAGTGCCCAGACACCTGCGCCGAAGGCTGCCAGTGCGATGATGGCTTCCTCTTCGATGGCCAGGGCTGCGTGGCTCTGCAGATCTGTGGGTGCTTCAAAAAGGGGATATATTACAAGGTACCGTCCCCTGCTGGGGTATTAAATCCTATCCGTTCGCTTCCTCCACGCCCTGCTCTCATCAGCCATGTTGGATCAGACCGTTGTCACTTGCCAATGGCAATACATGAATCTCTGTAGAAAGGCGAAAGGCACTAATGGTGCAAGGCTTGTTCCATGAACCGTGTCCCTGCAAGGGCAGTGGAGTCTAGGGGTTGGAGCAGGGAGCTGGGAGTCAGGACTCTTCGGTTCTCTCCCCACCCCTGGAAAGGTAGTCATGCTGTTATACTTAGAAAATGAAAATCAGCAGGATCTTATTCAGGGAATAAGGCAATAGTAGGGGATGTAACATTACAGTAGTTGTGGGGGACCATCCGGAAAATATGTCATACCAATGGTAAGCTGTTATCTGTCTCTCTGCAGTGGCAATTCTTAACATATCCCTGTTTGTATTCATAATATGGATGGTTCAGTTTCCCACATTCCCTTTTGTTTGTTCTAGGAACTGTGTTACCTCTTTACCTTTTAATAGATGATTGGTGAATTCCTGCCATTCAATATCAAGATTGACAGAGAATTCAGCTAAATCAGTGCTCACAGTAAAATGAGATTTTTCTGGCTGTGGTAGATAGTAAATGTGATTATTAACTGACATGGACCCCTCCCCACAGGAGCTGCACCCCGATGGCTCTAACTGACATGGCTCCCCCCCCACAAGAGTTGCTCACTAACAGCGCCAACCAACACAGCCCCGTCCCCCACAGGAGCTGCTCCCTAACGGCTCCAACCGACGCAGCCCCCTCCCCCACACGAGCCGCTCCCTAACGGCTCCAACCGACGCAGCCCCCTCCCCCACACGAGCCGCTCCCTAACGCTCTAACCAGCGTGGCCCCCTCCCCCACAGGAGCTGCTCCCTAACGGCTCCAACCGACACAGCCCCCTCCCCCACACGAGCCTCTCCCTAACGGCTCCAACCGACGCAGCCCCCTCCCCCACACGAGCCGCTCCCTAACGCTCTAACCAGCGCGGCCCGCTCCCCCACAGGAGCTGCTCCCTAACGGCTCCAACCGACACACCCCCCTCCCCCACACGAGCCTCTCCCTAACGGCTCCAACCGACGCAGCCCCCTCCCCCACACGAGCCGCTCCCTAACGCTCTAACCAGCGCGGCCCGCTCCCCCACAGGAGCCGCTCCCTAACGGCTCCAACCGACGTAGCCCCCTCTCCCTCAGGAGCTGTTCCTTAATGGCTACAGCTGACACAGGCCCAGCCCCAGTCTTGTGTTTTTTTCACAAGTGCCGGGGTTTTGCCGGGGGGCTAGGGCTTGTCTGGTGATGGCGCGAAAAGCTCCAGGCCCCTGGTGAAGTCCAGCCCCGCTGGGAGCCAGCAAAGTCGCTCCTCTCCGCTCACCGCTCTGATTGGGGGAGCAAAGAGTCCAGCTGCCCAGGGTGGTGCCGCTCCCTCCCTTCCCGTGTCCCATGAGCAACGGGATGGGACAGCTCCTATGCTCCTCCCCCACCCACAGCACCCACCCTGGGAAGGGGCAAATGGGGGTGAGGAGCCCCAGGAGCTGCTCCCAACCCATTGCAGGCCTCCCTGGAACGGGGGGGGGGGTGAAAAATCCCAGGAGGAGCAGAGGAGAGGCTGTGGGGGGCTGAGTTGAGCAGGTGGGAGTCTGGGATTGCTGGGGCGGAGGCTGGGGCTGAACTGACGTGGGATTGATGGAGGTGGGGGCTGGGGGGCTGAACTGAGGGGAGCTGTACTGCTGGGGTGGAGAATGGGGAGCTGAACTGGGGGTGTTGGACTGATGGGGATGTGGGCTGGGGTGGGGCGGGGGGACTGGACCGATGGAGGGTGGGCAATGGGGGGTTACTGAGGTGGCTGAACTGATGGGGGGAATGGGTGCAGAGAGAATAGAAGGGGGAACTGGGGGACAGGATTAATTACTGCACAGGGGACAGGCAAATGTGGGGGTGACAGCTCCTGCAACAGGGACCAAAATCCCCTTCCCCTATAAATTGAGGAGAGTGGGCAACACGAATTGTCACATTGAGGTGGGCAGGGAGAGTTCTAACATCAAAAGACAGGCCGCAATTCACAGTGCAGTCCTTTTAAAAGAAGCTCTTTATTTTTGGGGGCCGATCTCATGAGTTTTAGGGTCTGACTCACAATTTTTGATCTCTTGAGATTGGCACCATAGACCCCTCCCCCACGGGGTGGCTCCCTAAAGGCTCTAACCAGAGCCGTCCCCCTCCCGCATGGTTGGCCTCACCAATTCCTAGTCTTAGTCCTTTTGAAATCCCAATGAAATAGTTTTTCTTCAGTATTTGCCAATTTGTGACAATCAAAAGGCTTTGAAGAGATGGTCCAATTTCAATGATGTTCTGATGGAAACCATGCAAATTCCAAAAGCCACCTGGTTTTCTCCCAGATTGCTGACCTGGCTCTTTGGCATCTTGCCAGCAGGATTGCCTCAGAGCCAGGTCTCCATTTCCCTTCAGAGAAAATTTTGCAATTGATTAGATTTATTCTAAATTGGGACGGAACCAATTTTCGAAATATTGAAATCCTCCACCATAAAGAATTACTTTTCTCCAGCCAGTTCTATCTAACATGATGCTATAAATTATTTCTGTCTCCGATTTGGGACCAGATTCACTGAAAATTTTGGATGGGGCCCATTGCTAATCTGAGCAGAGGTCAGAATGAAATGTAAATGACTAGTGCCATCGATTATGACCTTTGCCCTTTCTTTCTCACCATGAAGGTGAATAACACCAGGGCCCACTTACCCATCTCCCTCAACAATGGGGCCCTTCGTCTCTATCAGAGCGGCACCTCCCTCGTCCTCCGCACCGACTTCTACCTCAGAGTGTCCTACGACTGGAACAAACACCTGAGGGTCACCGTCCCTAATGACTTCTCTGAGAGCCTGTGCGGTCTATGCAGCAATTATAATGGGGACCCTTCCGATGACTTCTGGACCCCAGCCGAGGATCAGGATCCCAGTGCCATACTCCAGGAGCAAAACTGGGAAGTGGAAGATGAGGATCAGTTTTGCTGGCACAATTGCATTGGAGGTTGCAGACCCTGTGCCCCCAGCATAGCCAGAAAGTACAAGGAGGAGGCCTCGTGCAGCCTGATAACCAAGGTCTCAGATGGGCCCTTCAGCCAGTGCCACATCAAGCTGGATCCTACAGTCTATTGGACAACTGCATGTATGATCTGTGCCACAACGACAACTACAGAAAGGCCCTGTGTGAGGCCCTGAAGGCCTACGCGGACGCCTGCCAGCTGGAGGGGGTCAGAATTGGGGAATGGAGGCAGCTGGCCAGATGCCGTGAGTACAGATTTGAATGCCAACATTATATAAACGGGTCTGGGGGTCAGCACTCCTGCATTCTATTCTTCTCCTTAGGAGGGAGTGTGGCCTAGTGCTTTGAGCAGTGGTTGGGATATGAGGACTCTGGGTTGTACTGTACCTACAGTATCTCTGCCTGTCTGTCTATGGTATTTCTAAGGTGGCTCTCACTGTGAATATATAACATCTGCCGATGACACATGGGAGTCTGAGATAAGTTGATGCCAATTTTTAAGTCAATCATCCCTTTATGGGCCTGATCCTTTAGGGTGCCAGGCACCTCCTGCAATGTGATGAGCATCATTGACTCTTCTTGAGGTGAGTGGGATTGGAGAGCTCTCTGTGCCCCATTAGAGACGTCCCTTTCTGTCTATTTTAAATGCTGCTTTTTCATGGAGAGAACTTGCTGCTAAATCTGTGGGTCCTTCACTCTCCAGCCATGCAGTGCCCCCTGGAGAACAGCCAGTACCAGCTCTGTGGAACAGCCTGCCCAGCCACGTGTGTGGACCAGTCAGCCCCCAGCAGCTGCCAAGATCCCTGCGTAGAAAGCTGCCAGTGCAAGGATGGTTTTGTGCTGAGCCAGGGCAAATGCATCCCACAGGGCAGCTGTGGGTGCCAGTTTAAAGGGTGCCCCATGCCCCCAGTGAGAGCTTCTGAGTCGACAAGGCATGTGGGACATGGTGCATGTGCAATGCAGCCACTAGACAAGTCGAATGTGTGGGTGCTACATGCAAACGTTCAGAGAGATGCGGGCTAGTGAATGGCATACGGGGCTGTTACCCTTCCAGCTACGCCACCTGCTCTGTGACAAGGAATCTGTGCTATGCTACCTTTGATGGGCAGAGATACAACTTCCAAGGGCACCTGCCACTACCAGCTCACGGCTCTGTGCGAGAAGGCAGAGGGACTGGTGGACTTTGAAGTCTACTTCCAGGAGAACAATACCTCTCCTGTACAGATCAAAGTTTATCAGACCAACCTCAGGGTCAGCAATCAATTCCCTGGGAAAGTCCTGGTGAGTTTCTCAAATTGTCTCTAATTTCATTTGTGGAAAGTCACCTGTTTGATCCAGAAAAGTTGCAGACAGCGCATGGAAGGATTTTGAAATATAGGGTGAATTGTAACCACATTCTTCTATAAACAGGGAGCCAATGGAGATATTTAAGGACTGGGGTGATGTGGTTACACTTCGGAGTGTGAGAAGGTGTCTGAATCATAGGACTGGAAAGTACCTCGAGAGGTCATTAGTCAAGTTCCATGCAATCATGGCAAGATTAAGTATTACCTAGACCATTCCTGACAGGTCGTTGTGTAACCTGCTCTTAAAAATCTCCAATGATGGATATTCCACAACCTCCCTAAGCAATTTATTCTAGTGATTAACTACCCAGACAGTTAGGAAGTTTTTCCTAACATCCAAACTAAACCTCCCTTGCCTATGCCCAGTGATGCAGAATTCCCCCATGAGCAGCACCTTGCCCGTGGAGGCAGTTTAGGACAGAGTGGGGCACACAGGGCTGCTGGGGGGTCACAGACTGGGATTCAGAATGACTTGTAGGGGGGACAGACTGGCACATGGGCTCAGGAGCTAGTTGGGTGACAGCGTTGAGCCTGGGGAGGGGGGAGGGGGCTGCAGAGACCCGTGGGGATGAGGGGTGTGGGGATGGGGCAGATGTGCCTGACTGAATGGGACAGGCTTGGGGTCATCCAGAGTCTGCATGGGGGAGGCTTCCCAACACCCTAACAATCCCACCCCCCATGAAGAAAAACCTCCCACCCACACCCAACACTCTCCAGTTTCACTCCTAGGTTCCTTCTCTCTCCCTGAGGTCCTCCATTACCCCTGACTCCCCAAGCCTTTGCCCTGCTTCTTACAGGTGCAGGAATTACAGTTCTGTATTGTAATATAAATGAATTACACAAAGTTCTGTATGAATATGCCTAGTAAGGAATCTGTCAAAAACAACTTTGCCAGAATATTTTCTTTTTTTTTTCTTTTTCTTTTTTGGTCTCTACATACTGACAGATATCTTGAAATAAATTACCAAAATAATTGAAACTGGCATGATTATATTGTGTTATTTTGACAAGAAAGATATGTAGAATTTTGCAGAATTTTCAAACATTGTGGGCAGAATTTTTTATTTTTTGGTGCAGAATACCTCCGCGTGTAATTTGTCCTTATTGAATTTTATCTTATTTACTTCAGACCATTTCTCCAGTTTGTCTGATCATTTTGAATTTTAATCCTATCCTCCAAAGCACTTTCAATCCCTCCCAATTTGGTATCGTCCACAAACTTTATAAATGTCCTCTCTATGCCATTATCTAAATCACTGATGAAGATATTGAATAGAACTAGAGTCAAAACTGATCCTTGCAGCCAAAACTGATCCTTGATATGCTCTTCCAGCTTGACTGTGATCCACTGATAACTATTCTCTGGGAACAGTTTTCCAACCAGCTATGCACCCACCTTATAGTAGCTCCATCTAGGTAGTATTTTCCTAGTTTGTTTATGAGAAGGTCACGCAAGACAGTATCAAAAGCCTTACTAAATTCAAGATATACCACATCTACCTCTTCCCTCCCATCTACAAGTGTCCACACTGTCAGAGTGTGCTCTCACTCCCAATGGGGCACCTCCTTGTGGCTGCAGCTTGGAATTAGCTCTGCCTTTCTGAAGCCCCTGCCTGCGAGTGCTCACTGTATGACACTCTCTCTACCTGAACTCGATGGTTCCCTCTTTGTGGCTTGGCCCTCTGGCTAGGTCACTGTAGTTTGTCCTTTCTGGGAGGTTTGTGTACCAAGTGTCACCAACTGCCCCAGGCATTCTTCCAATTCATTGCCCCTCTATGGTGCCACATCCCCGGTGGCTGGTAGGGGAACGTGGGCTCACCCTCATCTTTGGGTTCCAGCCCAGGGACCCTAAAACCAGCAGCTACGGTCTACCCTGTCCCATGCCTTGTTTCTGTTTCCTTGGATTGCTTCCTATGTTGCCTCTATCAGTCTCCTCCTCTACCCTTCTCCGGCTACACCCTTCCCTCCTGGCCAAGAGCCCCCCACCTCTCCCTAGCCTCAGAGAGTGACTGCAGACCTCCTCCCTGCAGTCCCCTTCTGCCCTAAGCTACCTTGCTTTATACCAACCCCACCTGTTCCTGTTCAGCTTCACCCTTTAATTAGTTCTCATTGCTCCCTGGCTCCTCCTCCAGGTGCATCTTAGGTGGTTAATTGGCCTGTCTAGCCACCTTAACCCTTTCAGGGGCAGGTGTGGGGTGAGCACTCCCTCACAGTGTCAATAGCATCCAGCAGAGGTGGGAACCTGGGGAGCTGGGGCTCAAATAGAACAGAGAGAAGGGAACTGCAATAGCTAATGCCAGGGGAAATTCAAGTCTGGTTAGAGCTGGGATTCAGGCAAGCTGTAGGGAAGGAAGCAGGCCGGACTGGATGATTATTTGAACAGAGGTGGCTTATTATTGTAATCATGGACCAGAGTTCTGTGATGGGGTGAGAGGTTCCACCAGAGGTGAGCAATGTTTCATATCCCATGTGTCTTGCTTTAACAGGTGAACACTTTCCTGATAAATCTTCCCTTGAACCTCATTGATTAAAAAATCACTGTGTATAGGAACACAGCAGACAGAGACAGACACACACCTTGTTTGTGGGAGAGAGAGAGAGAGATGCACACTGCCCCTTTAAGTAAGATGACCCACTCTTAAGTGCATTGTCTTTTTAAGTGGATCAGGAAGTTGAGACAGCAGCTGCTGCCCCAAGCACTCTCTGTCTCTCTCCACCGGTGTCCCCTCCCTGCTCTATATGGAGAAGGGGTAAGCGGGGTGCAGGAGCAGGGGGACACCCTGACATTAGCCCCCCCATCCTCCACCGCAAAGCAAGCAGGAGTCTCTGGGAGCAGCTCCAAGGCATAGGGCAGGAGCAGCACATGGCAGTGGGGGAAGGGACAGTTGAACTGCTGGCAATTGATAGCCTGCAACTGATAGCCTGCTGGGCGGCTGCAGCACAGGGACCTTAGGGGAGTAGGGAGCTGATAGGGGGGCTGCTGATCCACCCCGGTTCCAAGCCCCCACCAGCTAGCTACAACGGGCTGCTCTTCCTGCAAGCAGTGGACAAAGCAGGCAGCTGCCAAACGACGTTAAAAGGGAGCATTGCACAACTTTAAACAAGCATGTTCCCTAATTGATCAGCAACGTTAACCGGGACAACTTTAAGTGAGGATTTACTGTACCAAGAAGTGTTTCTAGGAAAAGGAAAGTGTCCAGAGCTTACCACTTTTAGCACTGCGCATACAATTTTTCTTACTGTTCTTATACCACTGGTGATCTGACTTAACCATTTCATCCTGGTCTTCCTGAAACCACTGGAGACAAGTTTATTCCATAAGTGCTGGAAAAACTGTCAGTATTTTGGTTCTTTTAATTTATTTGTATTTTTGGTATTAAGGCAAAGTTACATTACTGGTTGTAATCATACTAATTATACATTATTTATTACTTATTCGGGATCAGATTAATATTCAGAGAACCTGGCTAAAGATTTTGGTTTGCTGACTGAGTTCTCCTCCTCTGAGTATGTTAAAAAGGATGACCAAATTTCTAAAAACCAATCCTCTTTCTGGAGTTTCACTTGTGTAAGTACTTGGTGTGAAAGCTTTTCCTCTACACGGACAGCCCACATTTTACTTTCTTATATAACACACCCTATTCATATAATACAATTCCATAGGAGGAGGAGTCACATTTTTCCAGTAATGTGCAGTACAAAGTCTAGCTGCTAGCAATAAGAAGAAAATACTTTGTCATTCTGTTTAAAATGCAGATCCTTTACTGGAGCATTAAGGAAGGAGGTCAGGGGATCTCTAAGAAGCCAGCATTTTGTCATAAGATGGATCTCTTTAATAATTTCCTCTCAAAACTTTCTAATTCCTGGACACAACTACCACGTGTGCAAGTATGTTCCCATTTCCTCCACAATCTCTCTAACAGAGCTTTTCTCTAGCAGCAACAATATGATGGATCTTAACTGAAGTCTACTGTCATTTACACACTAAATTTATATATACCCACTCATGCAGATCAATTTCTTTCTCCAAATCCCTCTCCCATCTTTTCTTCTGGGTTGTTATCTTCTCAACATCTTTTTCAATCAAAATTGTTTATATCTTAGAAATTACATTTCTATTTTTCGTAAAGGCTTTAATTTTATTTACACACACACACACACACGTGTGTGCATACATAAATATGTAATGTAACTGAACAATACAGTTGTACTGTATGCTGAGTGCTTTGGTAGGGAGAAGGTATCTGATGATTACTATTGTTACAAAGTTAAAGGGGTTAATTTGGATACAACCAAATTTGGTTATTTTTAACATAACTATGACCTTTCTATGACTTTTACTAAAATTTGCCATGATGCCCACATTGCCAGATACACAAATCTCTTGCCAACAGCAGTTAGTAATAGAGAACATTTGTTTATAATCTATGAATATCGAGCTATTCTGATGAATGAGTTGCATTCTGCCATCTTCCCACCTCCACAGCCATCAGTCATTCTGTTTAGTTTGTTGTTGAATTAAAATGGGTTAAGTTTTTCAGCATGTTACCACACAAAATCACTCTGTGAGTTACACATGACTTGGATATCTGAAAAAGCACACAACTACAACAAATATGTGCTTTCAGGGGTCATGTGCATATCTCTGCAAAACTGACAAAAAAGTGAAAATAAAATTAGAAACTAAAACCAATGTAGAGTCAGAAAAAAGACTTTAAAAACTAGAGAGAGGAAGCAGTACTAAGAGCCTGTTAAATGACTCGCTCTGTATGACAGTTCCTACTGTGCTATCAGGGATTTCATGTTCTTTTTTGACAAATATTAAGTTGTAATAGATAAATAAAATAGACCAGTTTTTTCTTGTTTTCTGTGTTCTTTTCAAAGAATATAAATAAATAATAAACGAGGATACTGGGAGAAAGACTTGGAGAAACTAAGAGAGGGAAGCATTATATCATTGATTAATGTACATGTGACTATGACAGTTCTATTACATGAGATGAATAAAAAGTGTTGCATATAAATAAAAAGGTGATACATTTAATGTTTGATATTTAATAGGCTATTTATCAGTATTAATTCTCACTGTGCCGCAGTTTATCCATCTTTAAAATGGAGAGAATACCTGTCTGCTCCACACTGTGGTTTTTTTGTGTGTGACTAGACTAAATGAACATCTGTACTTACTTTCCTGCACAGAAAGAAGCAGAATCATCTATTACATGACCTCGGTTCTGGCAGATAAGGCTCTTTACCAGCCACTGCTTGCAGAAGCTGTGGGCACAAATTAGGCCAAGCACTTGTGGAAATAACAGCTCCCAACACACCAGACTGCTGAACCCTTTGAGGAAAAACCCCTCCTAAGAATCCAGCCACAACAATCCATCTCCTTCACCATCCAAGTTCTGGAACACTCCTGAAACCTCTGTGACAGCAGCTCCATGGCAATAATTTCTACTTCAACAGCTTCCTTGTAATCACTGCAGAACCATGCACCTCTGGCTTTCAGAACAGCTAAGGCAGGGCACTAATGTTTAGCTGGGCTCACGTCTTGATCACACCCATCGTGTTTGGCAATCTCATATGTGGTGCTTTCTGGGAAGAATGTAGAAATCACATCAGATACAAATTAAGACCCACAGCAGCAGAGACCGATGCTTAATTATATGTTTTAAAAAGCCAAAAGAGAGACACTCTTGCTACAACATTTCATGTAGCATACCACACTAAGGGAATTAGAGTGAATGACAAATGGCCAAGGGAACTTAAGGTAACTAAGCCCTTTTGTACATAGTAGTATTACATATCTATGTAGTATGTGCCAAGTAAAGTTTGAGATATCACATCCATGAAGCAGTTTTATTTTTAAAAGTAAGGGCCGTTAACCTGTAGTCAGTAACACAAAATGTCTTAAGACCATATCAGTGTTTTTTAGTAGTTAGACCAAGGGTGTGAAAGTCAAAATTTGAATTCAGTTCCCACCTCTGTCACTGACTTCCCTGACACCACTTACACTCACTCCACCAAAATGAGGTTAATAATAATTAATTACTTCACAAGGGTGTTCTGTTGTTTAATAAATGTTTGGCACTTCAATATTTGATGATGAAAGGATCAGAAAGAGTTCATTAGGGTATTGCTTTAATATCTGATATTTAGAGCAGTTGTCAGTTTATAACTATAAACGTATTTGTACAATGTATGGCTTGATGAAAAAGATATATAATGCTTTTCTTCAACAGGTACTTTACTTCAAAAGACAAAGTAGATCATTGAAATATTCTCTGCAGTCAGTCCCTAGGGCACAGATGTTAAGCAATTTCTACAAGTCACAGTCAGTCGAAGCAGAACCATAAAAAGAACCCAGATCTCCTGATTCACCTGTTCTATCCTCCTCTCTCTAGCTACCTGTCATGTGATGAACTACACCTTCTGTGATGGACTACTTTTACTGAACCAGGGCTGACTGCAGACAGACACCAGAGACGCCGGCTGTTAGCCAAACATGGGAAGCAGAACTCGGGATCTTCAGCTCCAAAAATAGGCCTCTGTCACTTGAGCACAAAGAGAATTACCACCAGTTCTCCCTAAACTTGAAGCTTTTATTAATCTTTTTGGGCTAGTCTCTAGAGAGGGCACATAGTCATAAACAAATGGGCAGGGCAGGGGCAGGCAGGATGCACACATATATAACAGCCACTACATCACCCCCTTTTTGTGAGTTAACACCTGGTTGTCATGGCAATTGCACCACAGCCTTCATTGTGACATCCTCAAGCCCAAGCAAAGCTATTGAGGCAATGAACAAAAGTCAGTGCCCAACCTGGCCTCAGAGAGAGACAGTTGGTGCCGTGCTATACTGTAGCAATTTTGAGTTTTTGGTACATACAAGATTTGGCATTCAGACCTCAGAAGTAAGTGAGTTTTTCCGTGTACCCAATATAATAGAACTGTGTGAGTTTCTTTATGAATGGAGTTGTGGGGCCACAGGGTTTTCAGCCTAGTCCTTAGGGAGCATTAGATAGATTATTCCTGTAACTCTGAACCTAGATGATTCCAAATGAAAACAAAACTAACAAAGAAAAGCCTGAAAGAATCTTAACCTAGTATGGCAGGAATGATAGACAGAATGTCAACTGAGATGCTGAATCAAACAGCAGCTTTGACTGTCAAGACATTTCAAGCATACCTGAAAATTACTTGGTGTCTATTCTTTTTTAAACTGTCTGTTGTCTACTTACACCAGTGATTTCAACTCCTTCGGTCACTGGGGTTTTAACCTGGATCATTTGTTGTTCGGGTGGTTTTCACTGTAGTTAGTGCTGGGGGTTGAGAGCCAGACTTCTGAGATCTAGTCCCCAGCTTTGCCATTGGCTTGCTTTCAATACTGATCTGGCCCATATAAAGAGCAGTGTTCTCAGGATCAATCCCCTAATCCACTCAGTTCTCTTCATAATGTATTTTATTAACATCAGTTCTACTTCAAATTATGAGATCTTAAAAGACTCAGAATAAAATCCATCCTGCTTGAAATAATCTAGGAACATAAATTTCTTCTTCGAGTGCTTGCTCATATCGATTCCAATTAGGTGTGTGCGCGCCGCGTGCACGATCGTCGGAGAATTTTCTACCCTAGCAACACCGGCGGGTCGGCTGTGGAGCCCCCTAGAGTGGCGCCTTCATGGCGCTGGATATATACCCCAGCCGACCCGGCGCCCCCTCAGTTCCTTCTTACCGCCCCTGACGGTCGTTGGAACTGTGGAGCGCGGCGTAGCTGTTCTCCACTCTCCCTAGCTTATTCCGTTTATTGATAGTTAGAGTTATAGTTCTAGTTGTATATAGTTAGATAGTTGTTTAAATCACTTTATTAATAGTTGTTGTATAGTTAAAGGGGATTAAGGGGGTTGTTCTCCCCCTTTTTCCCCCGGCGCGTGGCCGGGCTCATGCCCAAGGCTCCCGGCTTTAAACAGTGCGCGTCCTGCGCTAAGCCTATGCCAACAAGTGACCCGCACGACTCGTGTCTGAAGTGCCTGGGGGAGTCCCATCAGACAGATAAGTGTAAGATCTGTAAGGCCTTCAGACCGAGAACCAAGAAGGAGCGGGACTTTCGGCTTCGGCAACTCCTTATGGAGGCGGCACTTAGCCCGGACGCTCCATCGGCGCGTCAAGCCCCAGCACCAAGCGCCTCGGTGCGCAGTGCCCCGGCGGCACCGACTATTCCGACTCCGCGAGTGGCGTCGGACAAGCCTCTGCGGCACCGGACCCCGTCGGCACCACACCCACAGCAAGTGCCTCGGCGCCGATCATCATCGCCGGGACATAAAAAATCCCATAAGGCGCAGGAGACTGCCGTACCGAAGACGCCGGCCCCCCCCCGGTGCCGGGGGTAGAGCCGCGTCCGCCTGTGGAGCACCAAAAACAGGTGCCTCCGGCACCGTCGACTCCGGCTCCGAAGCCGTTGAGTCCGGTGCAGACAGGATCACCACCGCGACCGGCGGTGATACAGTGCCTCCCGTCGACCCCGGAGACCTTTGCGACGGCGAGAGACTTGATCGCTCTCACGGAGCCGGCACCGCCCCAACCACCGGCACCGTTGGCACCGTTGACTCGTCCGGTTCAGTCCAGGGGGAAACCTGCCTTGATGCGCCCTCCATCGCAGGGACTGGAACCACGGCACCGTTCCAGGTCCCGAAGCAGGTCCCCACGCCGCTCGCAGTCCCGGCGCCGTATATCACCTCGGCACCGGTCGTACTCGCGGCTAAGATCATCGTCGCGGCACCATTCTACGTCCCGGCACCGCTATGATCGTCGGTACCGGTTGACATCGAGACGTAGTTCTCGGCACCGTTACGATCGACGCTCAACGTCGAGGGGTCGCTCCCGGCACCGGGCCTACTCGAGGTCGCCGTCCAGGTCCAGGTCCGACTCCCGGCACCGACGCGGTCATCGGTACCGATCACGATCTCGGCACCGATCGCCGGCACCGCGCAGAGATAGAGCATCTCCAGACCGGCACCGTGCGGCACCATATCCCACGGAGCTCATCTCGGCGCAGTCGGCACCGCCATGGCCATCGAGATCGGTGTCTCGCTCCTCTGATGGCGCATCGAGATTGGCATACCCCCCTCAGGGGCAAGCCGAGGAACAAGATATGGGCCACTGGCAGGAGTTAGTGGAGGACCCTGCTCACGGCCCCTCTCACTGGTCATTCTGGACCCCGTGGGCGTACCACCAATCTCAAGGGGCTCCACCAACTTCAGCCTCTCGCTCGGGACACTCTGAGAGAAGGGCCCCAGAGTCCACCATTTCTCGCCCTCCTCCAGGGGGCATGGAGGCTTCCGTGCCCGCACCGCCTGACGTCCTGGACCCAGGGGCAGGTGATGCTCCGTCCCAGGAACAGGGAGACCAGGACCCACCCTTGGATCCCTTACCACCTGAGGCATCTTCCTCTTCCTCTCCAGATGAGGCAGTGGCGGGCACGTCGTGCACAGGTCCACCCCCGATAGATCTTCGGGCTCACCAGGACCTATTACGTAGGGTGGCCCGTAATATGGACCTACAGGCGGAGGAGATAGTGGAGGTGCAGGACCCCATTGTAAATATCCTCTCGGCGGATGCCCCATCCAGAGTGGCGTTGCCCCTGATCTGCACGATCCAGGCTAACGCCACTACGATATGGCAAACTCCTGCCTCTATCCCACCCACAGCCAGAGGGGTGGAGAGAAAGTACTTTGTCCCCTCAAAGGACTATGAGTACCTGTATACTCATCCACTGCCGTGTTCACTGGTGGTGTCATCGGTGAATGCAAGGGAGCGCCACGGTCAACAGGCCGCAGCGCCCAAATCGAAGGAGGCTAAGCGCCTCGATTTGTTTGGCCGTAAAGTTTATTCAGCCGGAGGATTACAACTCAGAGCGGCTAACCAACAGGCGCTCCTGAGCCGTTATAGCTTTAATTCCTGGAACTCTATGGGGAAGTTCAAGGAATTGATTCCCCAAGACTCCAGGGAAGAGTTCGGGGCCTTAGTCGAGGAAGGTAAGAAGGTGGCTCGGACCTCCTTACAGGCCTCCTTGGATATAGCGGACTCGGCTGCGAGAACCCTAGCGTCAGGTATCGCTATGCGAAGGACCTCCTGGCTCCAAGTTTCGGGTTTGCCCCCTGAGTTACAACAAACCCTGCAGGATTTGCCCTTTGAGGGACATGGGTTGTTCTCCGATAAGACGGACTCTCGCCTGCAGAGCCTCAAGGACTCCAGAACAATCATGCGCTCCCTGGGGATGCACGTTGCGGGTCCTCAGCGCAGACCATTTAGGCCCCAGCCTCAGCGTTTCTACCCCCCCCCCCACCTCGTCAGAGACAGGACTCTGCCCGGAGGCGGGGGCGAGGTGGTAGAAGAAGGTGGACCGGCCCTCAACCCGGTCAAAACCAAGGGCCACCAAGGCCACCCTCAGGCCCCAGGCAGAACTTTTGAAGGTGCGGTCGAGGACGGCGCCCCAGTCATCCCCCAGGATCCAGCCCCCTCCTTTCGGGATCGCCTCTCCCACTTCCACCGTGCTTGGTCCCTTATAACCTCGGACCGTTGGGTCCTTCGCACAGTGGAGAGGGGATACGCTATCCAGTTTTCTTCATTCCCTCCCTCCCACCCCCCTTCCCCGTCCCTCTTCAGGGACCCTTCTCACGAGCAACTTCTTATACAGGAGGTCTCCACGCTCCTTTCTATGGGGGCTATAGAGGAAGTTCCAGTGGAGTTAAGGGGCAGGGGATTTTATTCCCGCTACTTCCTGATTCCCAAGTCCAAAGGGGGTCTGAGACCCATCTTAGACTTGCGCGGACTCAACAAGTTTATAGTAAAGTTGAAGTTCCGCATGGTCTCTTTAGGGGCCATTATCCCTTCCCTCGATCCTGGAGACTGGTTCGCCGCCCTCGACATGAAAGACGCATACTTTCATATTGCAATTTACCCGCCTCACAGGCGCTTCCTGCGATTCGTGGTAAGCAAGGTGCACTATCAATTTGCAGTCCTTCCCTTCGGCCTATCCTCGGCCCCAAGAGTGTTTACGAAATGTATGGCTGTCGTGGCAGCGTACCTTCGTCGACAAGGGATACAGGTGTTTCCGTACCTAGATGACTGGCTGGTACGCAGCCGCACCAAAGAGCAAGTTCGAGCTCACGTCCATATAATAGTGCACACATTCAACAAGTTGGGCATCCTACTCAACAAGGACAAATCCACTCTAGAGCCTACCCAGAGGATAGAATTCATCAGCGCAGTCCTAGACTCCGGACGTGCACAAGCTATCCTACCAGACAATCGCTTTCGTACCATCACGAGCCTCATTCAAGGGTTCAGGGCCTTCCCAACTACCACGGTGAGGTCGTGCCTCACCCTGCTGGGTCACATGGCTTCTTGCACGTACGTAACCAGACATGCCAAACTTCGGCTTCGCCCACTCCAGACCTGGGTGTCATCGGTATACCGCCCATATCGGGACAGCCTAAACATGGTGGTCACGGTCCCGAACTCGGTCCTGACCTCCCTCACCTGGTGGCTAGATCGCAATGCGGTTTGCGAGGGGATGCCATTTCATGCACCACAACCCTCTCTGCACCTGGTCACAGACGCATTATCGCTGGGTTGGGGTGCCCATCTCAACGAACACCATACCCAGGGCCTGTGGACTGCACCCCAGCTGTCCCTACACATCAATGTTCGGGAATTGATGGCGGTGCGCTTGGCGTGCCAAGCATTTCTCAATCTCCTACTTGGCCGCTGTGTGTTAGTTCTCATCGACAACACCACGGCCATGTTTTACATCAACAGGCAAGGAGGAGCACGTTCGTCAACTCTATGCCAAGAGGCGATTCGCCTATGGGACTTCTGCATCGCCCACTCAATCCATCTCACGGCATCGTTCCTCCCTGGAGTCCAGAACACGTTAGCGGACCGACTCAGCAGGTCCTTTCAGACGCACGAGTGGTCTATCCGTCCGGACATCATATATTCCGTTTTCCAGAAGTGGGGGTTTCCCCAGATAGACCTGTTTGCATCTCGAGACAACAGAAAGTGCCACGTGTTCTGCTCCCTGCAAGGTTGAGCTCCGGGCTCCCTCTCGGATGCGTTTCTCCTTCCCTGGAAAGACCACCTGTTTTATGCCTTCCCTCCATTTCCTCTGGTCCACAAGGTACTGCTCAAATTGCGCAGAGACCAGGCACAGGTAATTCTGGTCGCTCCAGCGTGGCCGAGACAACACTGGTACACCACACTGTTGGAACTCTCGGTTCAGACACCGATCCCGCTTCCATTATGTCCAGATCTCATCTCTCAGGACCACGGCCGGCTGCGTCACCCCAACCTGCAATCGCTTCACCTCACGGCGTGGTTGCTCCATGGTTCACCCAGGCAGAGCAACAATGCTCACTCTCGGTCCAACAGATTCTGTTGAGCAGTAGGAAGCCTTCAACACGAGCCACGTACTTGGCCAAGTGGAAGCGGTTCTCCTGTTGGTGCGAACGACGAGCCATGTCCCCGTTACAGGCACCTATTCCTCTCATATTGGAATATCTCCTCTCCCTAAAACAGCAGGGTTTGGCGATATCTTCAATTAGAGTTCACCTGGCCGCTATATCGGCCTTTCACCCAGGGGAACTCGCGTCCTCGGTATTCTCTAACCCGATGGTCGTTAGGTTCCTCAAGGGCTTAGACCGGATGTACCCACAACAGCATCAGCCCGTTCCGACGTGGGATCTCAACCTGGTTCTCTCCAAGCTCACAGGTCCTCCATTCGAGCCACTGGCCACCTGTTCACTTGTGTACCTATCCTGGAAGACAGCCTTCCTCGTAGCCATCACCTCAGCAAGGCGCGTTTCTGAACTCAGGGCGCTTACATCCGAGCCCCCTTACACAGTTTTCCATAAGGATAAAGTGCAGCTTCGTCCACATCCTGCCTTTCTCCGACAGTGGTTTCTCCATTTCACATCAATCAGGATATATTTCTCCCGGTCTTTCATCCTAAACCACATGCTACTCGCCAGGATCAACGTTTGCATTCTCTGGACGTACGCAGGGCCCTGGCTTTCTATATTGACCGCACAAGACACTTTAGAAAGACGACGCAACTCTTCGTTGCAGTGGCCGACCGAATGAAAGGCTTACCGGTCTCTTCACAACGCCTATCCTCCTGGATTACGTCTTGCATCCGGGCTTGCTATGACCTGGCAGGTGTCTCAACATCACACCTCACCGCTCACTCCACGAGGGCCCAAGCTTCCTCCACTGCTTTCCTGGCGCAAGTTCCGATCCAGGACATTTGTAGAGCGGCACTTTGGTCATCAGTCCACACATTTACAGCTCACTATGCACTAGTGCAGCAGTCCAGGGACGATGCTGCTTTCGGATCAGCGGTTTTGCACACAGCAATGTCTCACTCCGACCCCACCACCTAAGTTGGGCTTGGGAGTCACCTAATTGGAATCGATATGAGCAAGCACTCGAAGAAGAAAGGACGGTTACTCACTGTTGTAACTGTTGTTCTTCGAGATGTGTTGCTCATATCCATTCCAAACCCGCCCCCTGTCCCCACTGTCGGAGTAGCCGGCAAGAAGGAACTGAGGGGGCGCCGGGTCGGCTGGGGTATATATCCAGCGCCATGAAGGCGCCACTCTAGGGGGCTCCACAGCCGACCCGCCGGTGTTGCTAGGGTAGAAAATTCTCCGACGATCGTGCACGCGGCGCGCGCACACCTAATTGGAATGGATATGAGCAACACATCTCGAAGAACAACAGTTACAACGGTGAGTAACCGTCCTTTATGGCCCTTAAATAATTCTCCCCATACTAATCCAGGAGTCCATGGCTTGTATTGTTATGTGTCTTATACATTCAAGATCAGTGAGGCTCACTGTATTCCATAGATGCACATATTAGTGGTATCTGTGTCCATTATAAGATGGGTGACCCCTTGTAAGTTAAAATCTAGTTGTTTCACGATCCCCTCACTTGTGCCCACTCCCTGTTTTATGGATTGCAAAGACATTGATTAGGTGACCTAAGACAGCTCCACTATAATGCTAGTGCAGTAGCCTGTGTATTTTCCATTCTGTGGGCACAATGGGTAGATCTGGCAAAGGATTGCTCAAGGACCATGTCTTGCCCTGCAGCACCAAGGGCTTCACAGTCTGACTTTTCTTTATATGAAGGATTATTAACTTCATTATAGACATAAGGACTCTGAGAGAGTTAATGCCATAAGAATTGCTCAGAAGTTATTTGACTCCTGGTTTACAATGCTGGTTTTTAATTTATTTCATGATCATATTAACTGCATTGAAAAGGCAGCTGCTAAATGCCTTTCCTACTGCTACATACCTAATTTTGAACTTGTCCTAAAGAAAGCAGCGGAGCCTACTCCACTGTTGCATTAGCTTACTGGGTTTGTTTGCTGGGAAAAACCCTAAATAGGACTTAATCAGTCTCTTAAACAGAGGGATATTGTATGAGATATGGGAACAGTTTTAAGGCCATCTTCAGCTGCAGAGATCACCTCATTGTTTAATGAATTCCTTTGCCCTATCATTAATGAGATGAGTACCAACCTGAAAAACAGTCCTATCTTCACAAGTCAATAATAATCCTTTGTCTAGCCAGTGATCCTAAATATATATATATATAGAGAGAGAAAGCACCAATCACCATAACATCTCTCTATCCATCAATCAAAGTAGGGAAGTATTATTTACCTCTCACATATCACAAGAAAAAGGGGTCACCCAATGAAATTAATAGGCAGTAGATTTAAAACAAAATGAAGTACTTCTTCACACAAAGCATAGTCAACCTGTGGAATTCATTGCCAAGGGATGTTGTGAAGAGCAAAAGTATAACTGGGTTCAAAAAAGAATTAGATAAATTCATGGAGGACAGATCCATCAGTCGCTATTAGTCAAGTTGGTCAGAGACTCAATCCCCAGGCTCCAGGTATCCTAAACCTCTAGTGCTAGAAGCTGGGACTGTACAACACTTGAAATTGCCCAGTAATGTTCATTCCTTCTGAAGCATCTGGCACTGGTCACTTTCAGAAGACAAGATACTCCCATTGTCTGATCATCTCTCTTTAACCGCATGAAAGATTTCCCTAATGTCTAATGTAAATTTCTCTATTTTTATTCAATTAAGATCTCAGAACCCATTCGTGGAGGATGGAGTACCTCAGGTCAATGTTGGATTCTTGGTAAGAAGATAAGAAAAGTTTTACATTGTACACACTGTACAGAGTGACAGAGTGTGTGTGTGTGTGGCGGGGGGGAGTGACAGGGAAAAAGGTCAGAGTTTGAGCCACATAGTGTAGCCAAAAAGCCTCAGAATACCATGTAGGCCACTGACAGCTTCACACATAATCCTGCAGGCAGCTCTGCTTAGTGTATAGTGTCGCATGTCTCCTTCTGAACCCCCTAACAGTTGAGTGGTTAAACGTCTGGGTTCCTCTCAGAGATCCCTTCCTAAAATAATAGTTTTAGGTGCTCAAAAAGTCATTAAGCCACCCTTTTAAATCAGGTTTCCTGCTCAATGCTGGAGTCAGCAATCCTTTAGCTCTACTGTTCACAGCTTTCCTTAAACCCACAGTTCATAAATTGCTTTGGTTATTGGTAAAATACTCTTATTAGGAACTCATTGGGATATTGTCTGTCATTTTACACAGAGGAACAGAATAATAAACAGACTGTGTATTCCAACCCTAAATCGATAGACACCTCCCAGTGCCCTACCCATTCCTAACATTTTGTTGTTTCCATTTAATTTAGGATGAAGGCTCCATCAAGGACCAGACCAAGGGTTCACACCAAATTGGCAGCTATGTTTTGGCCCCTAACCTACTTTGTCTTGCCGAATAAAGCCTCCTCACCTTTTAAAAAGATAGATCCATCCTTGATCAGGTAATTCTGGCAATGAGCATACTCCTTGCCCTAGGTTAGAGTACTTTGGGGGCTGCAGGATTTCAGGTACATGTATGGAACAGGGCCCCCATCTTTCTGAAAATGTGGATGCAGCACTGTTCAAAAAACTCTTCCTTCGCCAGGGGTGTGTGTCCTGCCTGGACCCCGGCAAAGTCTGGGAATGCCCACATCTGGAGCTTGGGACCCATTTTTCTAGTTTATGATGCTCTCAAGAGTGAGAAAAGAAGGGAATTAGGAACAGAAAATGCAGCAGTCACATGTTTAGTGTGATCTCAACTTTGCTCTCTGTATTTCACTGGGACTGTAGGGTAGGCAGGGGGTGAGGAACAGCTCTACTAAGAGGACAACGTACTTACAAAGGTATTTCTACAGTGTAGTTTGGGAAGGGGCAACTGAGAGCCAGGGCCGGCTCTGGCTTTTTTGCTGCCTCAGGCAAAAAAGCCTCCCGCTGCCCCCCGCCCCCTGGCGGGGAGCACGGCAGGGGAGGTCGGCGAGCCCGGCCGCGGCCCCACTCTCCGTGGCCGGCCGGAGCGCTGGGGGAGGGCGGCGAGCCCGGCCAGGGCCCTGCTCTCCCCGATCGGCCGGAGCGCCGGGAGGAGGGCGGAGAGCCCGGCCGCGGCCCCACTCTCCCCGGCCGGCCGGAGCGCTGGGAGTGGGCGGCCCCACTCTTCCCGGCCAGCCGGAGTGCCGGGGGGAGGGCAGCGAGCCCGGCCGCGGCCCTGCTCTCCCCAGCCGGCCGGAGCACCGGGGGAGGGCAGCGAGCCCGCCACGGCTCCACTCTCCCTGGCAGCCTGAGCGCCGGGGGGAGGGCAGCAAGCCCGGCCAGGGCCCCGCTCTCCCTGACCGGCCAGAGCGCCGGGAGGAGGGCGGCCAGCCCGGCTGTGGCCCCGCTCTCCCCAGGTGAGCGCCGCCCCCCTCCAGGTGCCGCCCCAAGCACACGCTTGGAGGGCTGGTGCCTGGAGCCAGCCCTGCTGAGAGCTACTCCAAAGATCTCAATCACTTGGAAAGAGATTATTCCCTAAAATCCTTTGCCCATGAGTAATGGAACACTCCATCCCTGATTCAATGGAATTTATTTTCTCCTTTGGTAGTGACCAAGACCAAGAAGAATGGCTGATGAAATAAAGCACATGGTGGGACAGCTGATGGCCATATAGGGATTAGGGAGTCATGGGGCTCACTGCTTTTCCTCTCTCTTGCCCATTTAGCTGATATGAAAATTTAGGAGTCTGCGGGAGCCCTGTTCCCCAAATTGATTTGAAATTTCTGTTGATGAAACAATAGAGATTTTATTAGAGGATGGAAGAAAGTCACATTAACATTGATTTTACCAGGCCGTGGGATCATTCAGTGTTATTAATGTAAATTATGGTATATGAGGAGGCAGGAGATACAGGAGAGAATTCCTTTCCTGATACTCACATTTCCTTTCCATTCATGTTATTTTAGGATGAATACTCCAGCATGGCTTCACTTGATCAGTGACTCTCCCTTGCCTGCCCCTGTACTCCCTGAGGCTCAGTTCTTTGGGTTTTATGAAAGTTTCCTCAAACAGACCAGACCCTCTACCCCTGAGTGAGTATTTGGATTTCTTCACTTCTTTATCTGTATGTATATTGGGGAGGGTGCATGTCCAAGTTTGTGCAGGGCTTTGGGTGTATACAATATGGTTACCACATTTCTAAAAAGATAAACACATAACAATATATTCTCTGCAGTCATTGTAAGGAAGAACTACATTCTCTCTCACCCTGGGCATTTTCTGACCAACAACCAGCTCCAACCATTCCTCCTCACGTTAACATTCTCTTGCAATGCAAATACACCTTTCCCGCAATCCTGACTTCACCCTGCTACTATCTAGTTAGTGATTGTCATATTCTCCTCTATCACTGCACTTCAGTAGAAGGGGAAAGTCTTAACATATTTGCAGAGTGATTCAAAGATTCAGGGTATGTTTACACTACCTGTCGGATCAGCGGGCAGTGATCGATCCAGCAGGGGTCAATTTATCATGTCTAGTCTAGACGCAATAAATCGACCCCCCCAGCGCTCTCCCATCAACTCCTGTACTCCGCCACCGCGACAAGCGCAGGCAGAGTCAAGAGTGGAGCAGCTGCAGCCGACTCACCGCAGTGAAGACATGTGGTGAGTAGGTCTAAGTACGTTGACTTCAGCTACATTAGTCACGTAGCTGAAGTTGCGTAACTTAGATAGATCCCCCCCAGTGTAGACCAAGCCTCAGTTACTGCTTTGGTAAAGGAGTTTACTACTATTTAATTTAGAGCAGACCCTCTTCCATTCAGTGAGTACAGGAGATCTACTGTGCAGGTACATCTTTCTTTCTTTTGTGCGGGGAGGGGTCAATAAAGGCTCAGGTTAAAGCATGGAATAGAGTTGCCATCTACCTGAAAACGTAAATACGAGATGTTTATGTTGCTCCAGGCATTCTAAGGAGGCACCAAATTCCAGATTTCTCAGGACACTGGCCAACCAACACCTTCCCCCAACTATTGCTTCTCATCTTAGCATTTACATCAAGAAAGAATGATTCTTTACTTTCCAATTTATATCATGTCATCAGAGCTTTAAAGAGCAGCATACAATGTCTCTGCCCAAAAGAGCTTACAATACAGCAGATTGATACAGATCTTACTGAGAGGTGGTAAAAAGGGATTGTGCTGATGCAAATGTTTGTGCTTCTTTTTCCTTGAGACAGAGATCTTCCTCATCTCCAACTTCACAGCCTCAGGCAGATCAACTGAAGAGTGGGCCATCTTCTGCCCAGCAAATACTGAGTCTCTCTTCAGTTCCTCCCTCCTCAAACACCACACAGTGTGATACATCAGTGTAGGGAGTAGGGAGGAGGCGTGTAATATGGCAATCATCTTCCTGAAAGGGGAACTGTTAGATGATCACACCTTGCAGGCATTTTAAGGAAGCATCAGCTTCTGGATCACTCAGGGCACTGCCTGGTCTATGACAGAACTTGGTCATAGCTTCTCATTTTAGCATCTCCTTCAAAAGTCAATATCCTTTACCCCTGGGGGAATTCTGCGCCAAAAAAAAAATCAAAATCAAAATTCTGCATCCTTTATTTGTCAAAATAATGCAATATAATCACATCAGATTCAACTGTTTTGATAATTTACTTAAACTACAATACAGAAAAATCACAAGAACTATTCAGCATTTCCTAAGCACGTGAAAGTTAAGTTACAAACACTTGGTAACTAATACCCTTTCATTTAAATTACATTACAGAGCACAAAAGAGCAAAAAAATAAGTAGAATGTCATACAGTTTTGGTAATTGTCCTGGACCTGGCTGGGTACTTTGGGAAGTGCTTGGTTCTGATTGTCCTGAGATTTTATTGACTCTTTGGTAAATGTTTTATTTGCCCTCAAAGTCTTTTTTTTAATGGGTAAGTAAAACAAATCCTGAGCTGTATTCTAACCCCATTGTGTCACTTTGGCACAGAAATAAAGTGAGAAAGCACATAGATCTTCCTAGCTCAGGATTCTCTTACTGTCATTTATAATAAGGCTCCTTTACATCACTCTAACAATGTAGGGGCCTTACAATTTTTACAGGTTTTCTGCTCCTGGGGAAATTAACTGAGGCCTGGTCTACACTACGAGTTTAGGTCGACTTTAGCAGCGTTAAATCGAATTAAGCCTGGACACGTTCACACGACGAAGCCCTTTCTTTCGACTTAAGGGGCCCTTTAAACCGGTTTCTTTACTCCACCTCCGACGAGGGGATTAGCGACAAAATCGGCCTTAGCGGGTTGGAATTGGGGTAGTGTGGACGGAATTCGACGTTATTGGCCTCCGGGAGCTATCCCACAGTGCTTCATTGTGACCGCTCTGGACAGCACTCTCAACTCAGATGCACTGACCAGGTAGACAGGAAAAGCCCCGCGAACGTTTGAATTTCATTTCCTGTTTGCCCAGCGTGGAGAGCACAGGTGACCACGCAGAGCTCATCAGCACAGGTAACCATGATGGAGTCCCAGGATCGCAAAAGAGCTCCAGCATGGACCGAACGGGAGGTACGGGATCTACTCGCCATATGGGGAGATGAATCAGTGCTAGCTGAACTCCGTAGCAGTAAAAGAAATGACAAAATATTAGAAAAGGTCTCAAAGGCCATGAAGGACAGAGGCCATAACAGGGACGCGTGAAAATTAAGGAGCTAAGGCGAGCCTACCACAAAGCCAGAGAGGAAAACGGAAGGTCCGGGGCACAGCCGCAACCATGCCGCTTCTACGCGGAGCTGCATGCCATGCTAGGGGGTGCAGCCACCACTACCCCAACCGTGTGCTATGACTCCTTCACTGGAGAAACACACAGGGAAGAGGGTTTGGGGTACGAGGAAGAGGAGGATGAAGATAATGTGGATAGCTCACAGCAGCAAGGAAGCGGAGAAACTGGTTTCCCCAACAGCCAGGATATGTTTATCACCCTGGACCTGGAGCCAGTAACCCCCGAACTCACCCAAGGCGTGCTCCCAGACCCTGAGGGCACACCAGGGACCTCTGGTGAGTGTACCTTTGTAAATATTACACATGGTTTAAAAGCAAGCGTGTTTAATGATTAATGATTAATTAGCTCTGGCAATCGCGGCCACTAGAGCTACTGGAAAAGTCTGTTAACGTGTATGGGGATGGAGCAGAAATCCTCCAGGGACATCTCCAGAAAGCTCTCCTTCATGTACTCCCAAAGCCTTTGCAAAAGGTTTCTGGGGAGGGCTGCCTTATCCCGTCCGCCATGGTAGGACACTTTACCACGCCAGGCCAGTAGCATGTAGTCTGGAATCATTGCATAACAAAGCATGGCAGCGTATGGTCCCGGTGTTTGCTGGCATGCAGACAACATCCATTCCTTATCGCTCTTTGTTATCTTCAGGAGAGTGATATCATTCACGGTCACCTGGTTGAAATGGGGTGATTTTATTAAGGGGACATTCAGAGGTGCCCGTTCCTGCTCTGCTGAACAGAAATGTTCCCCGCTGTTAGCCACGCGGTGGGGGGGGGGGAGGGGTGAAGTGATCATCCCAGAGAATTGGGTGTTGGGGGGAGGGGGCTTAGTTGGGTTTGTGCTGCATATTATCCCGGGAACCGCAGCCCCTCCTTTTACATTGCAAACCCATTTTAAATGGCCAACCCAATGGGTGCTTGGTATGGGAAATGAGGGCGCTACAGTTTGAAACCATTCCCACATGTTATGAAGGTGAAAAAAGCCAAAAGACTGTGGCTTACCATGGCTGCCTGCAAGCCGAAATCTGTTGCCTGGCACTGCGTGAGTGATCTCTCACACCAAACCGGCAGGCCCTCAATATAAGAGGAAAAAGGCGACCTTGTAATGAAAGCACATGTGCTGTGTAATGTGAACAGCAAAATTTAACGTGAAAGAGTGTACCCATTGTTCTCGAAAATGTGTCTTTTTTAACCACCTCTCCCTTCTCCTCCACCAGCTGCAAATGTTTCTCCTTCACAGAGGCTAGTGAAGATTAGAAGGAGAAAACAGCGGACTTGGGATGACATGTTCACGGAGCTCCAGATGTCCTCCCATGCTGAAAGAGCACAGCAGAATGCGTGGAGGCAGTCAATGTCAAACTACAGAAAAGCACAGTATGAACGAGAGGAGAGGTGGCGGGCTGAATTGCGGGATGAACAGAGCAAGTGGCGGGCTGACGATGATAGGTTGCGTCAGCTTGCAGACAGAAGGCAAGAGTCGATGCTCCGGCTGCTGGAGCATCAAACTGATATGCTCCAGCATATGGTTGAGCTGCAGGAAAGGCAGCAGGAGCAGAGACCACCGCTACAGCCCCCGTGTAACCAACAGCCCTCCTCCCCAAGTTCCATAGCCCCCTCACCCAGACGCCCAAGAACACGGTGGGGGGCCTCCGGCCACCCAGTCACTCCACCCAGATGATTGCCCGAGCATCAGAAGGCTGGCCTTCAATAAGAGTTAAAGTTTTAAACTACAGTGTGTCCTTTTCCTTCCCTCCTCCCCCACTCATCCCGGGCTACCTTGGCAATTATCCCCCTAGTTGTGTGATGAATTAATAAAGAATGCATGAATGTGAAGTAACAATGACTTTATTGCCTCTGCAAGCGGTGCTCAAAGGGGGAGGGGAGGGTGGGGTTTTTGGTTTACAGGGAAGTAGAGTGAACCAGGTGGGGGGGTGGGGCGGAGGGTTCATCAAGGAGAAACAAACAGAAGTCTCACACCGTAGCCTGGCCAGTCACAAAACTCATTTTCAAAGCTTCTCTGATGCGCACCGCGCCCTGCTGTGCTCTTCTAACCGCCCTGGTGTCTGGCTGCGCGTAATCAGCGGCCAGGCGATGTGCCTCAACTCCCACCCCGCCATAAATGTCTCCCCCTTACTCTCACAGATATTGTGGAGCGCACAGCAAGCAGCAATAACAATGGGGATATTCTTTTCGCTGAGGTCTGAGCGAGTCAGTAAGCTGCGCCAGCGCGCTTTTAAACATCCAAATGCACATTCCACCACCATTCGGCACTTGCTCAGCCTGTAGTTGAACAGGTCCTGACTCCTGTCCAGGCTGCCTGTGTACGGCTTCATGAGCCATGGCATTAAGGGGTAGGCTGGGTCCCCAAGGATAACAATAGGCATTTCAACATCCCCAACGGTTATTTTCTGGTCCGGGAAGAAAGTCCCTTCCTCCAGCTTTCGAAACAGACCAGAGTTCCTGAAGACGCGAGCATCATGTACCTTTCCCGGCCATCCCACGTTGATGTTGGTGAAACGTCCCTTGTGATCCACCAGGGCTTGCAGCAGCATTGAAAAGTACCCCTTGCGGTTTATGTAGTCAGTGGCTTGGTGCTCCGGTGCCAAGATAGGGATATGGGTTCCTTCTATCGCCCCACCACAGTTTGGGAATCCCATTGCAGCAAAACCATCCACTATGGCCTGCACGTTTCCCAGAGTCACTACCCTTGATATCACCAGGTCTTTCATTGCCCTGGCAACTTGGATCACAGCAGCTCCCACAGTAGATTTGCCCACTCCAAATTGATTCCCGACTGACCGGTAGCTGTCTGGCCTTGCAAGCTTCCACAGGGGTATCGCCACTCGCTTCTCAACTTTGAGGGCTGCTCTCATTCTGGTATTCTGGCGCTTCAGAGCAGGGGAAAGCAAGTCACAAAGTTCCATGAAAGTGCCCTTACGCATGCGAAAGTTTCGCAGCCACTGGAAATCGTCCCACACCTGCAACACGATGCGGTCCCACCAGCCTGTGCTTGTTTCCCGGGCCCAGAATCGGCATTCCACGGCATGAACCTGCCCCAGTAACACCATGATTTGCACATTGCTGGGGCCTGTACTTTGTGAGAGGTCTATGTCCATGTCAATTTCCTCATCACTCTCATCGCCGCGCTGCAATCGCCTCCTCGGCTGGTCCTGGTTTTGCTTTGACATGTCCTGGCTCTGCATATACTCCAGGACAATACGCGTGGTGTTCATAGTGCTCATAATTGCCGCGGTGATCTGAGCGGGCTCCATGATCCCAGTGCTATGGCGTCTGGTCTGAAAAAAGGCGCAAAACTAGTATCTGACGGAGGGAGGGAGGGAGGGAGGGAGGAAGGGGCGTGTGACGACATGGCGTACAGGTACAGGGAATTAAAATCAACAAAGGTGGCTGTGCATCAGGGAGAAACACAAACAACTGTCACACAGAATGCCTCCCCCCCCCAAGATTAAACTCATAACCCTGGGTTTAGCAGGCCATTGATTTCACGGAGGGAGGGGGAAGCAAATGAATACAGAACAAATCTATTTTTTACATCTTAAGCTGGCAGACGACGGTGCAGCATGACTGATAGCCCTCGGCATCTTCTGGGTGCTTGGCAGAAAATAGCATACTACAACTGATAGCCATCATCGTCGAGACTGCCGAGGTGCCCATGATTGACAGCCACTGCAGTACGATGACGACGGATACCAGTCGTAAATACCATCTTCTACCAAAAGGCAAGGGGCTGCTGTTGTGTGCAATGCAGCCCCACGGCTGCCAGCACCCAGATCGCCGATGAAGGCTACCAATCATACTGCACCATCTACTGCCAAAAGGCAATTAGCTGCTGCTGTGTAGCAATGCAGTCCCACGTCTGCCGGCATCCAGAGGACATATGGTGATGGTGAGCTGAGCTTAGCTGAGCGGGCTCCATGCTTGGCGTGGTATGTTGTCTGCACAGGTAACCCAGGTAAAAAGGCGCGAATCGATTGTCTGCCTTTGCTCTGACAGAGGGGGTGGTGCCTGATGACACGTACCCAGAACCCTCTGCGACACTGTTTTGCATCATTCAGGCATTGGGATCTCAACCCAGAATTCCAATGGGCAGCGGAGACTGCGGGAACTGTGGGATAGCTACCCATAGTGCAACGCTCTGGAAGTCGACGCTAGCCTCGGTACTGTGGACGCGGTCTGCCGACTTCTTGCACTTAGAGCATTTTATGTGGGGACACACACAATCGGCTGTATACAACCGATTTCTATAAAACCGGCTTCTATAAATTCGACCTAATTTCGTAGTGTAGACATACCCTGAGAACGGGAACAGTTAACTAACAGTAGCAACATTAACAACATTAACTGTAACAGTCAGGCTGCTACATTTCTGCTTCAGAGAATGAGATCAATTAATCAACAACAGCAACTTTAACGATGTTACTAACTACATAGTCAGGCTGCTAATGCCTCAGGGTATGTCTACACTACGAAATTAGGTCGAATTTATAGAAGCCGGTTTTATAGATATCGGTTTTATACAGTCGATTGTGTGTGCCCCCACATAAAATGCTCTAAGTGCATGAAGTCAGCGGACCGTGTCCACAGTACCAAGGCTAGCGTCGACTTCCGGAGTGTTGCACCGTGGGTAGCTAACCCACAGTTCCCGCAGTCTCCGCCGCCCATTGGAATTCTGGGTTGAGATCCCAATGCCTGATGATGCAAAACAGTGTCGCGGGGGGTTCTGGGTACATGTCGTCAGGCCCCTCCCCCTCCGTCAGAGCAATGGCAGACAATCAATTCACGCCTTTTTACCTGGGTTACCTGTGCAGACAACATACCACGGCAAGCATGGAGCTTGCTCAGCTCAGCTCAGCTCACCGTCACCATATGTCATCTGGGTGCCGGCAGACGTGGTACTGCATTGCTATACAGCAGCAACAGCTAATTGCCTTTTGGCAGTAGATGGTGCAGTATGACTGGTAGCCTTCATCGGCTATCT
>NW_027052710.1:110500-147634 GCF_011386835.1 Chrysemys picta bellii
TGCCCGCATTGTGCTAGCCCCTAGGAGACCCCCCCCACAGACAAGGGCCCCACGGTGCTAGGTGCTGTACGGACCCAGAACAGAACAACAGTCCCTGTCCCAAAGAGGCTGAGATAAATCCACCCCAAATGGTACCTTGACATGCCAGATTTCTCTGCCCACTGCTGCGGTCACTGCTGTGTCCTAGGGCTGGCCTGTGTGGGCAGCGGCACTGACTGAACAAATCACCCAGCGAGCATGTGTCAGTGAAGCTGACTTGTCTGTGCTGGAGCTGCCCTGCCACAGGGACAGAAACTAACACTGGATTCTCACTGTGTTTGTGTCTCCCAGAAATACCCAGTGAAATACGGCACCGGCGTCTGCAAGACTGACAATGGCCCCGCCGTGCCCGTCATCTACGACTATGGCGATGCCCAGCAAACCGCCAACTATTACTCTCCAAACGGCCGAAGTAAGTCTGCAGTGAGCATGCGGGTTCTGCCTTTCCAGCCGCACAGATCAGCCCTGCCCAGGGCTTAAATTCTCACTCCTGGGGGAATTCTGTGCCAAAACATTAAAAATTCTGCACACAATATTTTAAAATTCTGCAAATGTTACTTGTCACGCCAGTTTCAATTATTTTGGTAATTTATTTCAAAATACCTGTCAGCAAGTCTGTCTGTAACAATACAGAAACACAAATATTTTCCCCCGGGAGTAGAGAGTTAAAGAAACCCCTATGACAACCCAGATCCTGCTTCTCTACCTCCTCTCTCCCAGAGCCCAACAGGGGGGACAGACAGTCACACCCCCTTCCTCCCAGAGCACAGCCGCAGCCCCCCCACAGACAATATACCCAAACCCCCTTCTCCCCACAGAGCCCAGCCATGGCCCCCTTTGCCCAGATACCCACACCCCTTCCCCGCAGAGCCCAGCTGCAGCGCCCCCCCCAGCCCAGGCACCCACCCACCCCCTCCTCCTCCTCAGAGCCCAGGGATCCAAAGGGAGACAGAGCCTATTGCTGGGGCCCGGGCAGGGCTTGCACAGAGTTTGCTGCGTGCTGCCTCCTTCCCTTCGCTGCTGGGAACCCTCTAGCTCTCTCCCTGCCCCCGGCAGTGTCTTCTATGTGTGAGCTGGGCTAGGCTGGGTCCAGCAGCCCCTACTGGTGGCCAGCAGCACTGCAGCCCATTTCTGTGAGGGAAAGGAAATTCTGTACAAAAAAACATTAATTTCTGCAAAATTCTGCATTGAGCAGTGCCACAGAATTCCTCCAGGAGTATTTCCCAGAGGCCCCCCCCATGTGCCCACCCCCAACATGGTGTAAGAGCTCCAGAGGTGTGTGAAAATATTCACCAGAGCTCTGCTCTAGACAGCTCCCTCTGAATTTAAGCCCTGGGCCTGTTCCAGTCTGGATAATCTTTGTTTAGAGCTGTGATACTCAGACCTCAGAGGTTCAGGAGTCAAATTAGTGATCAACATTACCCACAAGAGCCACAGGGGTGTGAATTAATTGTTTCATTTGCTATAGTACTACTCATATTTAAACAGTATGACAGGCAAAATATTTATATATTATTCTCACAGGAAATAAGTTAATAACCTATTGCCAGTTGATAACTTATCTGGTTAATAACATAGTAAAAGCATCCTGATTGGTTAATAACTTAGATTGGTTAATAATTAAATCAAACAGTGTTTCAATATCATGTGCTATAAAGAGCCGCAGGAGACACATTGAAGAGCCACTTGCGCTGGCAAGCTGCAGACTGCGTATCACTGATTTAGAGAAAGGGAAAACGATGAACTAAGAATGAGCAAATGGAAAATCCCCAGGAGAGAGCACGGTGTGTGTTTCCCACTTTAACATGCTACATGGCAACTGCACACAAACCAGCTCTTAGGAATTTAAAGATGCCCTGCAAGTGACAGAGCTGTGAACGGCCCGGCTGAGACTGGTAATTCCTGATCATCTCTGGGGCTGGAGTTCCTGATCCTTAGTCCCCCATCATTCCCAGTTCACACACAGGGACTTACTGAAGGAGCAGCTGAGATTGGACCACTGTTCCTTCTCTCTGCCTCTCCATGGCAAACAGTGGTCCTGACCTGCCCTTTTCTGTCACCAGATGAATTCGTCCCCGGCTACATCCAGTTCCGCGTGTTTAATACTGAGAAGGCGGCCATGGCTCTGTGTGCTGGGGTGAAAGTTACCGGCTGTAACACCGAGCATGTGAGTATCTGGTCAGAGTGGGGGTTAGCTGTGGAGCAAAGGCCAGCTGATCAGCCTTGGAGCTGCCTAGTGTCACTGTCAGAGCTGGCCGGATGCACAAGAACTGCTTTTAGCTCGGCACTGGCGCAGGGTGGGTTCAGTTTGTGCTCTCTGTGCCAGCAGGGACAGCTGTACACATGGAGGCCCAGGACAGGCCAAGGAGGTCGATGTTAAATCTCTCCTTTGGGGAGACTTGCTGGGAGGGAACAGCTCGCAGGAGCTCTGTTGTCAGAAGCTGCTGTGGGCACTTAGCACCACTGGGAAGTCTTCCAAGGTGTAATTTCTGCCACCAGGGGTCCTGCAGCCAATGCATCTGCCACGGGGAGCCGAGAGTGAATCAGACCTACTCACGGTCTGCTCCTGACCCAGAGAGGTCCATGGGGCTCTGAGTTGTAGCTATGGCCCTACCAAATTCATAGCCATGAAAAATGCATGATGGACTGTGAAAGCTGGTTTCCCGCTGTGAAATCTGGTCTTTTGTGTGCTTTTACCCTATACTATGCAGAGTTCCTGGGGAGACCAGCATGTCTCAAATTGGGGGTCCAGACCCAAAAAGCGAATTGCAGGAGTTCACAAGGTTATTTTATGCGGGTCCTGGTATTGCCACCCTTAAGTCTGTGCTGACTTCAGAGCTGGGAAGCTGGAAGGCAGCGGATATTGGCCGGGAGCCCAGCTCTGAAGGCAGCGCCCCACCAGCAGTAGCGCAGAAGTAAGGGTAGAAGTTCCGCAACGCCCCCTACAATAACCTTGTGACCCGCCCCCAACTCCTTTTTGGGTCAGGACCCCTACAATTACAACACTGTGAAATTTCAGATTTAAGAACCTGAAATTATGAAATTTACGATTTTTAAAATACTATGACCATGAAATTGACCATAATGAACCATGAATTTGGTAAGACCCTAGCTGTAGCATTTGTAATAATAATCCCTAGTTCTGGTATGGTGTTTTTCATCAAATCTTAAAGTGCTGTACAAAGGAGATCAGTATCATCACCCCCATTTTACAGAAGGGGAAACTGAGGCACAGAGAGGCAGAGCCAGGAATAAAACCCAGATCACCTGAGTCCCAGTCTAGTGCTGTATCCACTAGGCCACGCTGCCTCCACAGCTCAAGACTTGATTTCTGTTCTAGGGTGTGATACACACCAATGCAGCCCCTTCCCCAGCAGCCCCTTCTCTGGTGCCGTCACAGATCCACAGATTCAAAGGCCAGAAGGGCCAGTATGATGGATCTTGTAGTGTGACATCCTGCATAGCACATGCCAGAGAAGCTCCCGCAGGGATTCCTACATCAGGCTTTCTGGGCCCTGCCAACCTTTCTAGTGCAGGCCTCCCCGAAACTCCTATGGTAAGGGATAAATTGTGAGCACCTTAGGGCATGGGCCGTATTTATGTTCTGTGTCTGTACAGCACCTAGCACCAGAGGGCCTGCCCAGGACTGGGGCTCCGAAGCGGTACTGCAATGTAAATAATAAATAACTACAACAAAACCCAATGGCCTAAACTGGCCCCGCCCCTTGTACAGACGTTCACACCAGTGCAAAGGGAGTGGCAAACGCTGGCATCTGGGGGCCCATTGCACTGGAGTAAGTCAGGGCAGTGGAGGCTCTGGTCCCAAGAGTTAGGAAGGGATTTAAACCCTCATGCTTCAGGGCATTAGCTGACTTCTGACTGTGGGGGGTCAGGAGGTAACTTTCTCTGTGGGCAAATTATTCACCAAGTGGCCATTGCACGGTTTCTTGCACTTTCCTCTGAAGCAGCTGGCACTGGCCTGGAAACAGGAGAGCGGCTATATGGGCCCCTGCTCTGCTCCCATCTGGCAATTCCTCTGTTCTATCCTCAGCACTGCCTGGGTGGAGGAGGGTTCTTCCCAGAAGGGAACCCGCTTCAGTGCAGCGATTTTCCTGCCTTTGCCTGGGATGGCTATGGAACCCATCAGCAGTGGAGCGTATCCAAGGAGATGATTGAATCCGCAGTGCTGCTGTTCTACCGCTGAGTCCGGAAAGGCTGGCGTGACCCAGTGAAGGACGCTGCTTCGCTCCAGCGGGAGCTGCTCCCTGGGAGGAGTATTGTGGTCTCAGCTGTAGACATCTGTGATGCAAATAAAAAAAAGTGAAGTGCACTGGGGTCTCAGTGTGATTTACTCTCCTTGCAACCCAGAGAGGGCTGAGACATTCTCAGCACCAGTCAGGATCAGGGATTGCTTTCATTACGAACACCTGGCCCTTAGCTAGCGCTCTGGGTTCCTAGATCTGAAAGCACTTTGCCAAGGAGGGCAGCGCATTTTTTCCTATGTTACAGACGCGGGGAATAAGGCCCAGGAGGTGATGAAGTTGTCACAGCTCCTGAGTTAACTGCACCTCTGACCTCTTCATGTCTCCTTGAGGACCCTGTGGCGGTACGATGCTCACCTCCACGGCGCCTGCTGGTCATCCAGGGAATTAGCTTTTTTGAAAGTAGAATGAATTATATTGTAAAAGTAGAATGGATTAAATAAATGCTGTATGTACTTTTAAGCAGAAATAAGGAAAAGACGGTTACTCACCGTTGTAACTGTTGTTCTTCGAGATGTGTTGCTCATATCCATTCCATTAGGTGTGCGCGCGCCGCGTGCACGATCGTCGGAGAATTTTCTACCCTAGCAACACCGGCGGGTCGGCTGTGGAGCCCCCTAGAGTGGCGCCTTCATGGCGCTGAATATATTCCCCAGCCGACCCGGCGCCCCCTCAGTTCCTTCTTGCCGGCTACTCCGACAGTGGGGAAGGGGGGCGGGTTTGGAATGGATATGAGCAACACATCTCGAAGAACAACAGTTACAACGGTGAGTAACCGTCTTTTCTTCTTCGAGTGCTTGCTCATATCCATTCCATTAGGTGACTCCCAAGCCCAACTTAGGTGGTGGGGTCGGAGTGAGACATTGCTGTGTGCAAAACCGCTGATCCGAAGGCAGCATCGTCCCTGGACTGCTGCACTAGTGCATAGTGAGCTGTAAACGTGTGGACTGATGACCAAACCGCAGCTCTACAAATGTCCTGGATCGGAACTTGCGCCAGGAAAGCCGTCGAGGAAGCTTGGGCCCTCGTGGAGTGAGCGGTGAGGTGCGGTGCTGAGACACCTGCCAGGTCATAGCAAGTCCGGATGCAAGACGTAATCCAGGAGGATAGGCGTTGTGAGGAGACCGGTGAGCCTTTCTTTCGGTCGGCCACTGCAACGAAGAGTTGCGTCGTCTTTCTAAAGTGCCTTGTGCGGTCAATATAGAAGGCCAGGACCCTGCGTACGTCCAGAGAATGCAAACGTTGATCCTGGCGAGTAGCATGTGGTTTAGGATGAAAGACCGGGAGAAATATATCCTGGTTGATATGAAAAGGAGAAACCACCTTAGGGAGAAAGGCAGGATGCGGACGAAGCTGCACTTTATCCTTATGGAAAACCGTGTAAGGGGGCTCGGATGTAAGCGCCCTGAGTTCAGAAACGCGCCTTGCTGAGGTGATGGCTACGAGGAAGGCTGTCTTCCAGGATAGGTACAAAAGTGAGCAGGTGGCCAGTGGCTCGAATGGAGGACCTGTGAGCTTGGAGAGAACCAGGTTGAGGTCCCACGTCGGAACGGGCTGACGTTGCTGTGGGTACATCCGGTCTAAGCCCTTGAGGAATCTAACGACCATCGGGTTAGAGAATACCGAGGACGCGAGTTCCCCTGGGTGGAAGGCCGATATAGCGGCCAGGTGAACTCTAATTGAAGATATCGCCAACCCTTGCTGTTTTAGGGAGAGGAGATATTCCAATATGAGAGGAATAGGTGCCTGTAACGGGGACGTGGCTCGTTGTTCGCACCAACAGGAGAACTGCTTCCACTTGGCCAAGTATGTGGTCCGTGTTGAAGGCTTCCTACTGCTCAGCAGAATCTGTTGGACCGAGTGCGAGCATTGTTGCTCTGCCTGGGTGAACCATGGAGCAACCACGCCGTGAGGTGGAGTGATTGCAGGTCGGGGTGACGCAGCCGGCCGTGGTCCTGCGAGATGAGATCTGGACATAATGGAAGCGGGATCGGTGTCTGAACCGAGAGTTCCAACAGTGTGGTGTACCAATGTTGTCTCGGCCACGCTGGGGCGACCAGAATTACCTGTGCCTGGTCTCTGCGCAATTTGAGCAGTACCTTGTGGACCAGAGGAAACGGAGGGAAGGCATAAAACAGGTGGTCTTTCCAGGGAAGGAGAAACGCATCCGAGAGGGAGCCCGGAGCTCGACCTTGCAGGGAGCAGAAAACATGGCACTTCCTGTTGTCTCGAGATGCAAACAGGTCTACCTGGGGAAACCCCCACTTCTGGAAGACGGAATGTATGATGTCCGGCCGGATAGACCACTCGTGCGTTTGAAAGGACCTGCTGAGTCGGTCCGCTAAAGAAAACTGGATAGCGTATCCCCTCTCCACCGTGCGAAGGACCCAACGGTCCGAAGTTATAAGGGACCAAACACGGTGGAAGTGGGAGAGGCGATCCCGAAAGGAGGGGGCTGGATCCTGGGGGATGACTGGGGCGCCGTCCTCGACCGCACCTTCAAAAGTTCTGCCTGGGGCCTGCGAGTGGCCTTGCATACTGGGGGCCAAGACGGGGGTCCCACTTGGAGCTGGACTCGTACAGAGCTCCTTTCCGTTGTAAAAGGCTTTCCAAAGCCCCAGGAAAATCCTACCAAATTCGCAGAGGAATTTTTGTTAGTATGTGATGCCTGTGAACCCTCTGAGACAGACCTCCTGCAGCTGTGCAAGCTACTTGTAGCAGCCCCTAGTGAGCATGAAAAATGGCTCACAGCAGCAGATTGGCTCGCAGCTGACCGCCACTCTACTTTACCAGACACCGGTCCTAATGCTGAATACCGGAAAAGGTGTAAGGAGCGAGTTAAAAATCTATTTGAAGCCATCCCTCGGGTATGGAGTCCTAAAACCAACTGGACGGCCATAAACGGCTCTAAGCAACGACAGGGAGAAAACCCAGGTGACTGTCGCACCCGGCTAACTGACATTTTTCTGCAACATTCTGGTATACAGCAACCGGATAAAAATGGACAGGGCGCCCTGGCTAATGCGTTTGTTAATGGCCTCCTACCTGCTGTTGGCAATATGCTAAAGCAAATAAGTGTTGGGTGGGAGACCGAAACCATGGACAAATTGCAAACAGTGGCAGAGCACTGCCAACGCTCTGATAGGAAAGGAGGAACAATCAGCTCAACAGTTAATGGCCCTGCAAATACAGCATTATTCAGGGCAGGGCAAACAGTACCGGGGACGGGGAAAATACCAGGGACGGGGACGTGGTCGAGGGAGGGGCCGAGGAACTGGATTTTCGGGTTATGGGGATGTTTGTAATTACTGTAGGCAGCCCGGACATTGGAAGAACGACTGTCCGAGCTGGCCTGATAACTCTGTAAATAACCAGCTAGACCCCCTGCCGGCACAGCCAGTCAGTCCCCAGCCTTACTTTGTCCCACAGCAATGACGGGACGCCGGGGAACCTCGGGAAATTTTAGCTCCTTTACTACCTCTCACTCCCACGGGTGAGTGTGTGTTAACTATCAATGATTTGTCTCAACCCTTTCCTTGTTGATACGGGAGCTTCGCTCTCTGCAGTTCGTACTACTGACCTGCCTGTGGTTCCCGGTTCTGAAAAGACCGTGTCCGCTGTGGGCATTTTGGGAATCCCAACCCCTTATCCCCTTTCAAAACCTCTACCGGTCCAAGTTGGTCCTCTATCCGCAGATCATGCCTTCCTTCTCTCTGATTCCACTCTGGTAAACCTTTTGGGTCAGGATCTGTTATGTAAACTTGGCTGCACCATATACTGTTCCCCGGATGGGGTTTATTTACAAATCCCCCAGTCCTCTCTGAGTGATTCTGTAGCCTCCCTGCTGTCTGAAACTCCCTTTTCCACCCCGGTCCCTTGTTGCCCACTGGTCCCGTCCCTTGAACACCTAATTTCGCACGTCCCATCCTCTCTGTGGCCAACCCGTCCCTCTGAGGTGGGCCACCTAAATACTGACCCCGTCTGCATTACTGTTGACTCCTCCAAGCCTCTGCCTCGCCTGTCTCAATACCCTTTAAACCCTGAGGCAGAGGCTGGCATTGCTCCGGTCATGACCGCCCTGCGGGAGCAAGGCATTATTGTTCCCTGCTCCAGTCCCTGTAACACCCCTATCCCCCCAGTTCGAAAAGCTGATGGCAAATCATGGCGATTTGTTCAGGACCTTCGAGCCATTAATCGTATTGTCATACCCACCTTTCCTGTTGTCCCTAACCCAGGAATGATTCTGGCTTCTATCCCACCAGATGCTGCCTGACTACTCTAAGCCTTTTATCTTTTTCTGCCACGAACAATCTGGGTGTGGACTTGGAGTTCTCACTCAGGTGCACGGAGGCAAAAACCGCCCAGTGGCTTATTTCTCTGCCACTTTGGACCCTGTTGCCCAAGGCTTACCCCCCTGCCTGCGTGCTATGGCTGCCGCAGCGTGCCTAGTTGAAATGTCCGAATCCCTTGTCCTCCACTCTCCTCTTACCCTCATGGTCACTCACTCTGTGGAAACTCTGCTGTTACAACGTAACACAGGCCACCTCTCCTCCGCCTGCCTTACCAGGTATGAACTTTTACTGCTGTCTGCTTTGTATATCACCATAAAGCGTTGTTCTGAGTTAAACCCTGCCACTCTCCTTCCTTTGTCTGATGACGGTGATCCCCACCACTGCCTTGCAACTGTTTCTGCTGTCACCATTCCGCGCTCTGACATTTCTGATGTCCCTCTCCCTAACTCTGACCTTGTTTTGTTTACTGATGGTTCCTGTTTTCGAGACAACCAAGGTCGTCTCCTTGTAGGATACGCTGTAGTGTCACTCTCTGAAACTCTAGAAGCTGCGGCTTTACTTTCGGTAACGTCAGCGCAAGTTGCTGAATTAGTTGCCCACACCCGTGCCTGCTTTTTGGCGGAGGGATGCTCTGCCACCATTTACACTGACTCCCGCTACGCTTTTGGGGTTGTACATGACTTTGGCACCCTCTGGCAAGCTCGGGGTTTCCTTACCTCCCCGGTACCCCTATCCAAAATGGCCCCTACATCGCTGCTCTCCTGTATCCAGTGTTACTTCCATCTGCCCTAGCTATTGTTAAGTGCCCTGGCCACTCGATGGCGGATACTGATGTTGCTAAGGGTAACGCATTTGCTGACGCCTCTGCTAAACATGCTGCTGCCATAGAACCTTCCCCAGATGCGTTTCTAGGTTCCCTTTCTGTTTCTATACCACCGCCGTCCCTCACTAACCTCACCCTGCTCCAAGAATCTACCCAGAAGCCGAAAAAGACTCCTGGGTTGCCCAGGGTTGCTCTCTACATCCTGATTCCCTTTGGCGTTCGCCTACTGGCGCCTTTGTGGCCCCCTTTTCACTCTACCCGTCGCTGTCCGCCCTGCTACACATGTCGGAAAGGAGGGGATGGTCTCTGCTGTAACTAAGGCAGGATGGTGGGCCCCACATTTCAGCTCCTTTGCAGCCCGCCACTGTGCCGCCTGTACCACTTGCCAAAGCCACAATATTGGTAAACCTGTAAAATTGGCTCAGGGGTTTCGGGGCCTGCCCCAAACACCATTCTTGCATTGGCAACTTGATTTTGTACAAATGCCTAAGTGACAACAATATGAATTTATTTTGGTTATGGTATGTTTATTTTCTGGTTGGATCAAAGCCTTTCCTTGTCGAAAGGCACTGTCTGTTGCCAAATGTTTGTTAAATCATATTATGCCTGCCAAGGGAATTCCTGTCACTCTGTCCAGTGATGGGGGTACACATTTTACCGGACAACTTGTTCAACACCTGGATCGTGTATTACATATCACACACCTGTTGCACTGTCCCTACCACCCACAGAGCGCGGGTGCAGTTGAAAGACGAAATGGTGTACTTAAAAATAAGCTTGCTAAAATTTGTGACTCTACAGGGTTAAGCTGGCCAGCGGCTTTATCACTGGCCCTTATGGAAATGCGATCCACTCCATCCCAAAGGCATAAATTGAGTCCCTTTGAAATGGTGATGGGACGCCCTATGCAAGCTATGGCTACCATTACTCCAGTCCCAGACTTGAACGTGACTCACAGTACACTCCTTCAATATTGCAAGGGATTAATGCAAGCTCTAAGTCACTTCCATTCACGGGTTTGAGCCGCCTGGCCAACGGAACCCACCTCTGACGCTTGCCACAACCTCGAGCCAGGTGATTGGGTCTACGAACGGCACTATCATCGAAAACACACCTTGGAGCCCCGGTGGAAGGGTCCTCATCAGGTACTGCTTACTACCCAGACGGCTTTTAAACTATCTGGCATCGCAGCGTGGATACATGCTTCACAGTGTAAGAAGGCACCATCCCCAGCGAACCAATCATCACCTCAGAACCACGCAGGGTCAATTTTGATTCCAGAAGAAGATGTAGAGGAACAGCCTGCAATACCGTACAATCTACGCTCTCGTAAGGGTTGCCAGAAGCAGACGACGACCTAAAGCAAGGCGCAAGAAGAAGCAGTAGCGAGCCTAGCACCTGCTCCCTGGTGAATGTAAAACCGTGACTGCGGTTCCCTCAGTTGAGGTTGTCAGAATCAGCAGGGCCTTGCCGCCAACATGCGCCTCTGGTGGCGCCTGTTCCTTGGCTGCTGGTGTCTTAAGGTCTGGGGAGTCCACAATGACAATTCTTCTATCCAGCAGCAAGTGTGGATAGCTCAGCCCCTTAATATTTCTAATTGCCGGGTCTGCAGCCACATCCCAGCCCACTCTGAAGCTGGTGTTCCTGTCCTGGCAATCCCACTCAATTCCCCAGACCTCACTGGAAGACCTCGTCCGTTTAACAAAACATGGAACAGCAATGACCCTTGGGAAGCAGTGGGAATAAATGTATCTAAATGGATAAGTGTGGTGGAGGGAAAAGGTCATTGGTGTTGGGTATGTAATGGGACAGGGTTGGATCTGGGAAAAAGCCGTTGCCT
The DNA here is from genome assembly GCF_011386835.1 of Chrysemys picta bellii. NCBI lineage: Eukaryota > Metazoa > Chordata > Testudines > Emydidae > Chrysemys > Chrysemys picta. The sequence goes on from NW_027052710.1 coordinate 121,757, forward strand.
TCGGCATATTGTGGCCAATGGTGTATGGGATTATTTGACCAAAACTAAAGAGTGACGGGCCGGGTATGGGGATATGAATTTTTTCTCGACCTGGGATCAAACAGAAAAATCAATCTCATGTTCCCCCTACAATAACCTTAGTGAAAACAATACAGTCTTTCAATGCCATGCAAATAACACCACTCCTCATAAGGAGAATTACACTGTGCCCTTTGGAGGATATTACTCCTCCATTGCAGGCACCTATGTGACAAATGGGTGCAACCGACCCTTCCCGGCCTTAATAGGCCATCATAGGGTTTGTGGGACCAAAGCTTATACTGCGTTACGAGCTAACTGGTCAGGTATCTGTTATCCCGCCCGACTCTTCCCAGAACACTGAGATCCACAAAACTCCCCTTTGACTGCTGCTTGCCCCTGTAGGTTCCTAAACTAATTCAGTGCCGAATCATGTGCAGAGGGAGTACCCTAGGTACCTACATTTCTGCCTGTGTGCATGTGCTGTGCTGCTTCACCACAGGCGCCCAGACGCCATCTCCTGTCTATGCTCCAGGTTGATCCACAAACCAGGGAAGACAGGCATTTGTCCACCTAAATTGCATGCTGGGCCTGATCAGGTAGGCATGTCCAGAGGCTGCTTACTGGATTGGGCCCATTAGGTGAGTTAACACAACAGTTGCAGGTGGTGGAGGGAACCTTCCTTTATACTCTGTAGCTTAGTGGTTATGGGATGTGGGAGATCCCCAGTTCAAGTCCCTCCTCTGCCTCATAAGGAGAAGGAATTTTAACAGGGATCTACATCACTCAGGTGAGTGTTCTAATCACTAAGCTATAGTGTCATTTAACTTTGTCTAGCCCAATTAATATATAATTATTTAATTTAAGTTCAAAAACTTCAATAGAAGAGACTGAGGGAGCCCCATATCAGGATATTCCAAACCATAGTGATTAGGGTTCTCACCTCAGATGTGGCAGATCCCTGTTCAAATACCTACTTCCTCTCAGATGGGTGGGGGGTTGTCTTCCACATCTTGGGTGAGTACTCTAACCACTAGGCTAAAGATTATAAGAGAGCTGTCTCTGTCCCTCGTTCTCCTCCCCCCCCCCAGCTGTTTTGTGTAAACTCATCTAAAAGTCCTGATCCAGCTGGTGGCATCTGAGCACACCTGTCAAATCAGGCTCATTCACTGCTTACGTGGCCTAATGCCTTTCTTACCTCAGTTCATGGATCTCTAGCAGAGATAGGTGCTGAACTCTGAGAGAAGCGTGGGACTTAGGATACGCCCCTGTTGTCTGCATCTCCTGCTGGCTGGCTTAGGTGGCTCCTAGCATGCTGGCTTTGTGGATTGCATTCAAAGGTGCCTATCGCTTTGCCTAGTGGCCTAAAAGTTAGGTGTTGTGACACTGATCATCCTATGCCTAAGTCCCTTTTGTATATATTAGCCTAGGTACCTAAATACCTCTGAGGATCTGGGCTAAACACATTTCGATGTTGGTGAGAGATAGCTGGCTGACTTGATATTTTATGGACCTAGTGCTGCAACCCTTACTCAGATCTGAATTGTACTTACGCTTGTGGGCCTGTGCGATGGGGTTTCCACCCCACACAAGGCCTGGAGATGAAGATTAGGCCAATTAGGCCTTAACATTTCCTGGCTTTCCTCCATGTGCAACCTATAGGTAAATTGGCATAACTTACCCCTTCACGCCTTGTTTGGGGATGAACACTGCATCACAGCCTGCTTGCATGAATCTGCACCACTCAGGAGTAAAAGATGCAAAACCCAGAGCTTTTGTTTGAAAGGCTATTTATCAAAATCTTACATCTCACTATGTGGTTTACTTATGCCAGTGTTTTGTCTCTCATTCTGCACAGACTCAGCAATATTTCCCGCTCTGATGTGCAGTGGATCTCCATAGCATGACGGGGGAGGGATAGCTCAGTAGTTTGAGCATTGGTCCTGCTTTGAGGAGGGGGTTGGACTAGATGACCTCCTGAGGTCCCGTCCAACTCTGATATCTATGATTCTGCATGCAAAACATCAACTGCCATCCAAGGGAGTTCCACTTGTGGAATGAATGCAGGTCCATAGCAATTGGGATCAATAGTGATTCAGACTGTTGGAGAGTTGGTTTGTAAAGCACGTTGGGAACCTCTGGTATGAAAAGCAACAAAGAGTCCGGTGGCACCTTATAGACTAGAGGGCTTCCAGATCACCGCCGAACTGTATTATGTTCGTGGGGGTGGTGGGGCAAAAAGAGTGTCCCCAAGATAGGACAGACTTCTGCCGGATTGAGTGTGTCACTGGATAAGTTGACGATATTGCTGGGTGAGTTAGGGGTACCACTATTCTATCGTGGCCCCATGTGGCAGGTAGGATTTTAGACAGCTTGCGGTCCTTTTTCCTTTGTAGAAAGGTGAAGTGTGTAATGTACATCTCCTGTCTTATGTTAGTAAAGTCTGTTTGTGTGGAGGGCTGGTTATTTATGAAAGTCCCCAGGTTGGAGACCTCTTTTTTGATGTTTTCCTGTTTGCTGTATAGGATGCTGATCAGGTGATTCCTCAGTTTCTTTGATAGTGAAATTTCCAAAGGCAGATATAAATATGATACCCGCACGAGGAAATAAGGAAACAAATCAACAGAGTCAGACGTGTACCCAGAAGCCTCCTGCTGCAAGACAAGCCCAAGAAAGAAGCCAACAGAACTCCACTGACCATCACCGACAGTCCCCAGCTTAAACCTCTCCAACGCATAATCATGATCTACAACCCATCCTGGACAATGATTCCTCACTTTCACAGACCTTGGAAGGCAGCCCAGTCGTTGCCCACAGACAACTCACCAACCTTAAGCATATTATTGGCTGTAGCTTCTGAAAGTTCCTAAGGAAGATGGCATCCACCTGAAATAAGAGAAATGGAAATAGAATATTAGACACAGCTGAACAATCCCCATTTTACCTCTCCCATTTGCTTTTATTGTCCATGTTAATATACCCTCAACTTCACCAGCCAGCTGGATCTACATGACTCTTCAAAAGGATAAAATACAGAGCCGCTTCCCCACAGTGAATCAGAAGAAGCAAGCAAAGTACTGTGGGTAGAGAACAGTAGACTCCAGCATATCCCAAAGTGTTTAGTAGAGCGAATGACACTGATTTGCATGTCTAGCTAATCTGTATTGTTCTGGGGAAGGTTGCAGGAGACAATGCCAAGGAACTGTGGAAAACTAGATCCTGTTCCCAATCTCATAAGCATGAATAATTAGAGTCGCTGCTAATGATTGTGTTTGACAATAGAGAGGAACAAGGCAAGGGCAGGAGAACTAGTGACTCCAGGCCTTAACAGTAAAATTCATTTAATATTGCAGATAACTGAGTCTGTGATAAAGGAAACAAGGCCCTCACTCTCACACAACAGGGAAGGAACAAGATAGCATGATACACTGTAAAAATAGGGAGGGATAGCTCAATGGTTTGAGCATTGGCCTTCTAAATCCAGGGTTGTAAGTTCAATCCTTGAGGGGGCAACTTAGGGATCAGGGGCAAAATCAGTCCTTGGTCCTGCTAGTGAAGGCAGGGGGCTGGACTCAATGATCTTTCAAGGTCCCTTCTGTTCTAGGAGATTGGTTTATCTCCATATTATACTTGCTGGGGGAATTCATATGACCAACATTTTTCTGTGCGTGAACAATCGTGAGAGAGAGAGAGAAACTCTGTCCCTCTCCCTTGCTACGACAGCTGACTGGTGCACAAGGCTGTCTAGAGGCACAAATGTAGTAGCCCTGCCTGAGTTAACTGATTCATTCTCTGAGGCCTGGTCTACACTACGAGTTTAGGTCGACTTTAGCAGCGTTAAATCAAATTAAGCCTCGACACGTCCACACGACAAAGCCCTTTCTTTCGACTTAAAGGGCCCTTTAAACCGGTTTCTTTACTCCACCTCCGACGAGGGGATTAGCGCTAAAATCGGCCTTTGCGAGTCAGATTTGGGGTAGTGTGGATGGAATTCGACGTTATTGGCCTCCGGGAGCTATCCCACAGTGCTTCATTATGATCGCTCTGGACAGCACTCTCAACTCAGATGCACTGACCAGGTAGACAGGAAAAGCCCCACGAACTTTTGAATTTCATTTCCTGTTTGCCCAGCGTGGAGAGCACAGGTGACCACGCAGAGCTCATCAGCACAGGTAATCAAGATGGAGTCCCAGGATCGCAAAAGAGCTCCAGCACGGACAGAACGGGAGGTACAGGATCTGCTCACCATATGGGGAGACGAATCAGTGCTAGCTGAACTCCGTAGCAGTAAAAGAAATGGCAAAATATTAGAAAAGGTCTCAAAGGCCATGAAGGACAGAGGCCATAACAGGGACGCACAGCAGTGCAGCATGAAAATTAAGGAGCTAAGGCAAGCCTACCACAAAGCCAGAGAGGCAAATGGAAGGTCTGGGGCAGAGCCGCAAACATGCCGCTTCTACGCGGAGCTGCATGCCATTCTAGGGGGTGCAGCCACCACTACCTCAACCGTGTGCTTTGACTCCGTCAATGGAGAAACATGCAACAGGGAAGCCGGTTCGGGGTACGCGGAAGATGATGATGATGAAGACAATAAAGATAGCTCACAGCAAGGAAGCGGAGAAACCGGTTTCCCCAACAGCCAGGATAGGTTTATCACCCTGGACCTGGAACCAGTAACCCCCGAACTCACCCAAGGCGTGCTCCCAGACCCTGAGGGCACACAAGGGACCTCTGGTGAGTGTACCTTTGTAAATATTACACATGATTTAAAAGCAAACGTGTTTAATGATTAATGATTAATTTGCCCTGGCAATCGTGGCCAGTACAGCTACTGAAAAAGTCTGTTAACGTGTATGGGGATGGAGCGGAAATCCTCCAGGGACATCTCCAGAAAGCTGTCCTTCATGTACTCCCAAAGCTTTTGCTAAAGGTTTCTGGGGAGGGCTGCCTTATCCCGTCCGCCATGGTAGGACACTTTACCACGCCAGGCCAGTAGCATGTAGTCTGGAATCATTGCATAACAAAGCATGGCAGCGTATGGTCCCAGTGATTGCTGGCATGCAGACAACATCCATTCCTTATCTCTCTTTGTTATCCTCAGGAGAGTGATATCATTCATGGTCACCTGGTTGAAATGGAGTGATTTTATTAAGGGGACATTCAGAGGTGCCCGTTCCTGCTCGTCTGAACAGAAATGTTCCCCACTGTTAGCCACGCGGTGGGGGGGAGGGGTGAAGTGATCATCCCAGAGAATTGGGTATGTGTGTGTGTGTGTGTGGGGGGGGGGGGTAGTTGGGTTTGTGCTGCATGTTAAACCGGAAACCCCAGCCCCTCCTTTTACATTGCAAACCCATTTTAAATGGCCAACCCAATGGGTCCTTAGTATGGGAAATGAGGGCGCTGCTGTTTGAAACGATTCCCACATGTTATGAAGGTTAAAAAAGGCAAAAGACTGTGGCTTATCATGGCTGCCTGCAAGCCGAATTCTGTTGCCTGGCACTGCGTGAATTATCTCTCACACCAAACCGGCAGACCCACAATATAAGAGGAAAAATGCGACCTTGTAACGAAAGCACATGTGCTGTGTAATGTGAACAGCAAAATTTAACGTGAAAGAGTGTACCCATTGTTCTCCAAAATGTGTCTTTTTTAACCACCTCTCCCTTCTCCACCAGCTGCAAATGTTTCTCCTTCGCAGAGGCTAGTGAAGATTAGAAGGAAAAAACGGCGGACTTGGGATTATATGTTCTCGGAGCTCCAGATGTCCTCCCACGCTGAAAGAGCACAGCAGAATGTGTGGAGGCAGTCAATGTCAGAGTGCAAAAAAGCACAATTTGAACGAGAGGAGAGGTGGCGGGATGAATCGTAGGCTGAACAGAGCAAGTGGCGGGCTGAAGATGATAGGTGGCGTCAGCTTGCAGACAGAAGGCAAGAGTCGATGCTCCGGCTGCTGGAGCATCAAACTGATATGCTCCAGCGTATGGTTGAGCTGTCGGAAGGCTGGCCTTCAATAAGTGTTAAAGTTTTAAAGTTTTAAACTGCAGTGTGTCCTTTTCCTTCCCTCCTCCCCCACCCATCCTGGGCTACCTTGGCAATTATCCCCCTAGTTGTGTGATGAATTAATAAAGAATGCATGAATGAGAAGTAACAATGACTTTATTGCCTCTGCAAGCGGAGCTCGAACGGGGGAGGGGAGGGTGGGGTGGTTGGTTTACAGGGAAGTAGAGTGAACTGGGGCGGGGGGGGGGGACGGAGGGTTCATCAAGGAGAAACAAACAGAAGTTTCACACCGTAGCATGGCCAGTCACAAAACTGGTTTTCGAAGCTCCTCTGATGCGCACCGCGCCCTGCTGTACTCTTCTAACCGCCCTGGTGTCTGGCTGCGCGTAATCAGCGGCCAGGCGATTTGCCTCAACCTCCCAGCCTGCCATAAATGTCTCCCCCTTACTCTCACAGATATTGTGGAGCGCACAGCAAGCAGCAATAACAATGGGGATATTGCTTTCGCTGAGGTCTAGCCGAGTCTGTAAGCTGCGCCAGCGCGCTTTTAAACATCCAAATGCACATTCCACCACCATTCGGCACTTGCTCAGCCGATAGTTGAACAGGTCCTGACTACTGTCCAGGCTGCCTGTGTACGGCTTCATGAGCCATGGCATTAAGGGGTAGGCTGGATCCCCAAGGATAACGATAGGCATTTCAACATCCCCAACGGTTATTTTCTGGTCCGAGAAGAAAGTCCCTTTCTCCAGCTTTTGAAACAGACCAGCGTGCCTGAAGACGCGAGCATCATGTACCTTTCCCGGCCATCCCATGTTGATGTTGGTGAAACGTCCCTTGTGATCCACCAGGGCTTGCAGCAGCATTGAAAAGTACCCCTTGCGGTTTATGTACTCAGTGGCTTGGTGTTCCAGTGCCAAGATAGGGATATGGGTTCCTTCTATCGCCCCACCACAATTTGGGAATCCCATTGCAGCAAAGCCATCCACTATGACCTGCACGTTTCCCAGAGTCACTATCCTTGATATCACCAGGTCTTTGATTACTCTGGCAACTTGGATCACAGCAGCTCCCACAGTAGATTTGCCCACTCCAAATTGATTCCCGACTGACCGGTAGCTGTCTGGTGTTGCAAGCTTCCACAGGGCTATCACCACTCGTTTCTCAACTGTGAGGGCTGCTCTCATCCTGGTATTCTGGCGCTTCAGGGCAGGGGAAAGCAAGTCACAAAGTTCCATGAAAGTGCCCTTATGCATGCGAAAATTTCGCAGCCACTGGGAATTGTCCCACACCTGCAACATGATGCGGTCCCACCAGTCTGTGCTTGTTTCCCAGGCCCAGAATCGGGGTTCCATGCCATAAACCTGCCCCAGTAACACCATGATTTGCACATTGCTGGGGATCGTACTTTGTGAGAGATCTATGTCCATGTCAATTTCCTCATTGCTCTCGCCGCCGCGCTGCAATCGCCTCCTCGGCTGTTCCTGGTTTTGCTTTGGCATGTCCTGGCTCTGCATATACTCCAGGACAATACGCGTGGTGTTCATAGTGCTCATAATTGCCACGGTGATCTGAGCGGGCTCCATGATCCCAGTGCTATGGCGTCTGGTCTGAAAAAAGGCGCGAAACTAGTATCTGACGGAGGGAGGGAGGGAGGGAGGGGGGAGTGACGACATGGCGTACAGGTACAGGGAATTAAAATCAACAAAGGTGGCTGTGCATCAGGGAGAAACACAAACAACTGTCACACAGAATGCCCCCCCCCAAAGATTAAACTCAAAACCCTGGGTTTAGCAGGCTGTTGATTTCACGGAGGAAGGGGGAAGCAAATGAATACAGAACAAATCTATTTTTTACATCTTAAGCTGGCAGCAGATGGTGCAGTATGACTGATAGCCCTCGGCATCTTCTGGGTGCTTGGCAGAAGATACTGTACTACGACTGCTAGCCATCATCGTCAAGACAGTTCAATAGGACTGCTGGCAGGACTGAGTCCCCAGGAGACAAAACATGTCTGCCCAGGTGCCTCTGATTGAACTGGAATACGACGATGCTGGATATCAATCGTAATACACCATCTACTGCCAAAAGGCAAGGGGCTGCTGCTGTGTAGCAATGCAGCCCCACGTCTGCCAGCACCCAGATAGCCGATGAAGGCTACCAGTCATACTGCACCATCTACTGCCAAAAGGCAATTAGCTGTTGCTGCTGTATAGCAATGCAGTACCACGTCTGCCGGCACCCAGATGACATATGGTGACGGTGAGCTGAGCTGAGCTGAGCAAGCTCCATGCTTGCCGTGGTATGTTGTCTGCACAGGTAACCCAGGTAAAAAGGCGTGAATTGATTGTCTGCCATTGCTCTGACGGAGGGGGAGGGGCCTGACGACATGTACCCAGAACCCCCCGCGACACTGTTTTGCATCATCAGGCATTGGGATCTCAACCCAGAATTCCAATGGGCGGTGGAGACTGCGGGAACTGTGGGTTAGCTACCCACGGTGCAACACTCCGGAAGTCGACGCTAGCCTTGGTACTGTGGACACGGTCCGCTGACTTCATGCACTTAGAGCATTTTATGTGGGGGCACACACAATCGACTGTATAAAACCGATATCTATAAAACCGGCTTCTATAAATTCGACCTAATTTCGTAGTGTAGACATACCCTGAGGCATTAGCAGCCTGACTATGTAGTTAGTAACATCGTTAAAGTTGCTGTTGTTGATTAATTGATCTCATTCTCTGAAGCAGAAATGTAGCAGCCTGACTGTTACAGTTAATGTTGTTAATGTTGCTACTGTTAGTTAACTGTTCCCGTTCTCAGGGTATGTCTACACTATGAAATTAGGTCGAATTTATAGAAGCCGGTTTTATAGAAATCGGTTGTATACAGCCGATTGTGTGTGTCCCCACATAAAATGCTCTAAGTGCAAGAAGTCGGCAGACCGCGTCCACAGTACCGAGGCTAGCGTCGACTTCCAGAGCGTTGCACTATGGGTAGCTATCCCACAGTTCCCGCAGTCTCCGCTGCCCATTGGAATTCTGGGTTGAGATCCCAATGCCTGAATGATGCAAAACAGTGTCGCAGAGGGTTCTGGGTACGTGTCATCAGGCACCACCCCCTCTGTCAGAGCAAAGGCAGACAATCGATTCGCGCCTTTTTACCTGGGTTACCTGTGCAGACAGCATACCACGCCAAGCATGGAGCCCGCTCAGCTAAGCTCAGCTCACCATCACCATATGTCCTCTGGATGCCGGCAGACGTGGGACTGCATTGCTACACAGCAGCAGCTAATTGCCTTTTGGCAGTAGATGGTGCAGTATGATTGGTAGCCTTCATCGGCGATCTGGGTGCTGGCAGCCGTGGGGCTGCATTGCACACAACAGCAGCCCCTTGCCTTTTGGTAGAAGATGGTATTTACGACTGGTATCCGTCGTCATCGTACTGCAGTGGCTGTCAATCATGGGCACCTGGGCAGTCTCGACGATCATGGCTATCAGTTGTAGTATGCTATTTTCTGCCAAGCACCCAGAAGATGCCGAGGGCTATCAGTCATGCTGCACCGTCGTCTGCCAGCTTAAGATGTAAAAAATAGATTTGTTCTGTATTCATTTGCTTCCCCCTCCCTCTGTGAAATCAATGGCCTGCTAAACCCAGGGTTATGAGTTTAATCTTGGGGGGGGGCATTCTGTGTGACAGTTGTTTGTGTTTCTCCCTGATGCACAGCCACCTTTGTTGATTTTAATTCCCTGTACCTGTACGCCATGTCGTCACTCGCCCCTTCCTCCCTCCCTCCCTCCGTCCGTCAGATACTAGTTTTGTGCCTTTTTTCAGACCAGACGCCATAGCACTGGGATCATGGAGCCCGCTCAGATCACCGCGGCAATTATGAGCACTATGAACACCACGCGTATTGTCCTGGAGTATATGCAGAGCCAGGACATGTCAAAGCAAAACCAGGACCAGCCGAGGAGGCGATTGCAGCGCGGCGACGAGAGTGATGAGGAAATTGACATGGACATAGACCTCTCACAAAGTACAGGCCCCAGCAATGTGCAAATCATGGTGTTACTGGGGCAGGTTCATGCCGTGGAATGCCGATTCTGGGCCCGGGAAACAAGCACAGACTGGTGGGACCGCATCGTGTTGCAGGTGTGGGACGATTTCCAGTGGCTGCGAAACTTTCGCATGCGTAAGGGCACTTTCATGGAACTTTGTGACTTGCTTTCCCCTGCTCTGAAGCGCCAGAATACCAGGATGAGAGCAGCCCTCAAAGTTGAGAAGCGAGTGGCGATAGCCCTGTGGAAGCTTGCAACGCCAGACAGCTACCGGTCAGTCGGGAATCAATTTGGAGTGGGCAAATCTACTGTGGGAGCTGCTGTGATCCAAGTTGCCAGGGCAATGAAAGACCTGGTGATATCAAGGGTAGTGACTCTGGGAAACGTGCAGGCCATAGTGGATGGTTTTGCTGCAATGGGATTCCCAAACTGTGGTGGGGCGATAGACGGAACCCATATCCCTATCTTGGCACCGGAGCACCAAGCCACTGACTACATAAACCGCAAGGGGTACTTTTCAATGCTGCTGCAAGCCCTGGTGGATCACAAGGGACGTTTCACCAACATCAACGTGGGATGGCCGGGAAAGGTACATGATGCTCGCGTCTTCAGGCACTCTGGTCTGTTTCAAAAGCTGGAGGAAGGGACTTTCTTCCCGGACCAGAAAATAACCGTTGGGGATGTTGAAATGCCTATTGTTATCCTTGGGGACCCAGCCTACCCCTTAATGCCATGGCTCATGAAGCCGTACACAGGCAGCCTGGACAGGAGTCAGGACCTGTTCAACTACAGGCTGAGCAAGTGCCGAATGGTGGTGGAATGTGCCTTTGGATGTTTAAAAGCGCGCTGGCGCAGCTTACTGACTCGCTCAGACCTCAGCGAAAAGAATATCCCCATTGTTATTGCTGCTTGCTGTGCGCTCCACAATATCTGTGAGAGTAAGGGGGAGACATTTATGGCGGGGTGGGAGGTTGAGGCACATCGCCTGGCCGCTGATTACGTGCAGCCAGACACCAGGGCGGTTAGAAGAGCACAGCAGGGCTCGGTGCGCATCAGAGAAGCTTTGAAAATGAGTTTTGTGACTGGCCAGGCTACGGTGTGAGACTTCTGTTTGTTTCTCCTTGATGAACCCTCCGCCCCACCCCCCCACCTGGTTCACTCTACTTCCCTGTAAACCAAAAACCCCACCCTCCCCTCCCCCTTTGAGCACCGCTTGCAGAGGCAATAAAGTCATTGTTACTTCACATTCATGCATTCTTTATTAATTCATCACACAACTAGGGGGATAATTGCCAAGGTAGCCCGGGATGAGTGGGGGAGGAGGGAAGGAAAAGGACACACTGTAGTTTAAAACTTTAACTCTTATTGAAGGCCAGCCTTCTGATGCTCGGGCAATCATCTGGGTGGAGTGACTGGGTGGCCGGAGGCCCCCCACCGTGTTCTTGGGCGTCTGGGTGAGGGGGCTATGGAACTTGGGGAGGAGGGCTGTTGGTTACACGGGGGCTGTAGCGGTGGTCTCTGCTCCTGCTGCCTTTCCTGCAGCTCAACCATATGCTGGAGCATATCAGTTTGATGCTCCAGCAGCTGGAGCATCGACTCTTGCCTTCTATCTGCAAGCTGACGCCACCTATCATCGTCAGCCCGCCACTTGCTCTGTTCATCCCGCAATTCAGCCCGCCACCTCTCCTCTCGTTCATACTGTGCTTTTCTGTAGTCTGACATTGACTGCCTCCACGCATTCTGCTGTGCTCTTTCAGCATGGGAGGACATCTGGAGCTCCGTGAACATGTCATCCCAAGTCCGCTGTTTTCTCCTTCTAATCTTCACTAGCCTCTGTGAAGGAGAAACATTTGCAGCTGGTGGAGGAGAAGGGAGAGGTGGTTAAAAAAGACACATTTTAGAGAACAATGGGTACACTCTTTCACGTTAAATTTTGCTGTTCACATTACACAGCACATGTGCTTTCGTTACAAGGTCGCATTTTTCCTCTTATATTGAGGGCCTGCCGGTTTGGTGTGAGAGATCACTCACGCAGTGCCAGGCAACAGATTTCGGCTTGCAGGCAGCCATGGTAAGCCACAGTCTTTTGGCTTTTTTCACCTTCTTAACATGTGGGAATGGTTTCAAACTGTAGCGCCCTCATTTCCCATACCAAGCACCCATTGGGTTGGCCATTTAAAATGGGTTTGCAATGTAAAAGGAGGGGCTGCGGTTCCCGGGATAACATGCAGCACAAACCCAACTAAGCCCCCTCCCCCCCAACACCCAATTCTCTGGGATGATCACTTCACCCCTCCCCCCCCCACCGCGTGGCTAACAGCGGGGAACATTTCTGTCTGTGAATGTCCCCTTAATAAAATCACCCCATTTCAACCAGGTGACCGTGAATGATATCACTCTCCTGAAGTTAACAAAGAGCGATAAGGAATGGATGTTGTCTGCATGCCAGCAAACACCGGGACCATACGCTGCCATGCTTTGTTATGCAATGATTCCAGACTACATGCTACTGGCCTGGCGTGGTAAAGTGTCCTACCATGGCGGACGGGATAAGGCAGCCCTCCCCAGAAACCTTTTGCAAAGGCTTTGGGAGTACATGAAGGAGAGCTTTCTGGAGATGTCCCTGGAGGATTTCTGCTCCATCCCCATACACATTAACAGACTTTTCCAGTAGCTCTACTGGCCGCGATTGCCAGAGCTAATTAATCATTAATCATTAAACACGCTTGCTTTTAAACCATGTGTAATATTTACAAAGGTACACTCACCAGAGGTCCCCGGTGTGCCCTCAGGGTCTGGGAGCACGCCTTGGGTGAGTTCGGGGGTTACTGGCTCTAGGTCCAGGGTGATAAACATATCCTGGCTGTTGGGGAAACCGGTTTCTCCGCTTCCTTGCTGCTGTGAGCTATCCACATTATCTTCATCCTCCTCTTCCTCGTACCCCAAACCCTCTTCCCTGGGTGTTTCTCCATTGAAGGAGTCATAGCACACAGTTGGGGTAGTGGTGGCTGCACCCCCTAGCATGGCATGCAGCTCCGCGTAGAAGCGGCATGGTTGCGGCTGTGCCCCGGACCTTCCGTTTTCCTCTCTGGCTTTGTGGTAGGCTCGCCTTAGCTCCTTAATTTTCACGCGTCCCTGTTATGGCCTCTGTCCTTCATGGCCTTTGAGACCTTTTCTAATATTTTGTCATTTCTTTTACTGCTACGGAGTTCAGCTAGCACTGATTCATCTCCCCATATGGCGAGTAGATCCCGTACCTCCCGTTCGGTCCATGCTGGAGCTCTTTTGCGATCCTGGGACTCCATCATGGTTACCTGTGCTGATGAGCTCTGCGTGGTCACCTGTGCTCTCCACGCTGGGCAAACAGGAAATGAAATTCAAACGTTCGCGGGGCTTTTCCTGTCTACCTGGTCAGTGCATCTGAGTTGAGAGTGCTGTCCAGAGCGGTCACAATGAAGCACTGTGGGATAGCTCCCGGAGGCCAATAACGTCGAATTCCGTCCACACTACCCCAATTCCGACCCGCTAAGGCCGATTTTGTCGCTAATCCCCTCGTCGGAGGTGGAGTAAAGAAACCGGTTTAATGGGCCCCTTAAGTCGAAAGAAAGGGCTTCGTCGTGTGAACATGTCCAGGCTTAATTCGATTTAACGCTGCTAAAGTCGACCTAAACTCGTAGTGTAGACCAGGCCTCAGTTAATTTCCCCAGGAGCAGAAAACCTGTAAAAATTTTAAGGCCCCTACATTGTTAGAGTGATGTAAAGGAGCCTTATTATAAATGACAGTAAGAGAATCCTGAGCTAGGAAGATCTATGTGCTTTCTCACTTTATTTCTGTGCCAAAGTGACACAATGGGGTTAGAATACAGCTCAGGATTTATTTTACTTACCCATTAAAAAAAAGACTTTGAGGGCAAATAAAACATTTACCAAAGAGTCAATAAAATGTCAGGACAATCAGAACCAAGCACTTCCCAAAGTACCCAGCCAGGTCCAGGACAATTACCAAAACTGTATGACTTTCATGTGTGAAAGTCTGAACAATTTAAAATGACATTCTACTTATTTTTTTGCTCTTTTGTGCTCTGTAATGTAATTTAAATGAAAGGGTATTAGTTACCAAGTGTTTGTAACTTAACTTTCACGTGCTTAGGAAATGCTGAATAGTTCTTGTGATTTTTCTGTATTGTAGTTTAAGTAAATTATCAAAACAGTTGAATCTGATGTGATTATATTGCACTATTTTGACAAATAAAGGATGCAGAATTTTGATTTTGATTTTTTTTTTGGCGCAGAATTCCCCCAGGGGTAAAGGATATTGACTTTTGAAGCAGATGCTAAAATGAGAAGCTATGACCAAGTTCTGTCATAGACCAGGCAGTGCCCTGAGTGATCCAGAAGCTGATGCTTCCTTAAAATGCCTGCAAGGTGTGATCATCCAACAGTTCCCCTTTCAGGAAGATGATTGCCATACTACACGCCTCCTCCCTACTCCCTACACTGACGTATCACACTGTGTGGTGTTTGAGGAGGGAGGAACTGAAGAGAGACTCAGTATTTGCTGGGCAGAAGATGGCCCACTCTTCAGTTGATCTGCCTGAGGCTGTGAAGTTGGAGATGAGGAAGATCTCTGTCTCAAGGAAAAAGAAGCACAAACATTTGCATCAGCACAATCCCATTTTACCACCTCTCAGTAAGATCTGTATCAATCTGCTGTATTGTAAGCTCTTTTGGGCAGAGACATTGTATGCTGCTCTTTAAAGCTCTGATGACATGATATAAATTGGAAAGTAAAGAATCATTCTTTCTTGATGTAAATGCTAAGATGAGAAGCAATAGTTGGGGGAAGGTGTTGGTTGGCCAGTGTCTGGAATTTGGTGCCTCCTTAGAATGCCTGGAGCAACATAAACATCTCGTATTTACGTTTTCAGGTAGATGGCAACTCTATTCCATGCTTTAACCTGAGCCTTTATTGACCCCTCCCCGCACAAAAGAAAGAAAGATGTACCTGCACAGTAGATCTCCTGTACTCACTGAATGGAAGAGGGTCTGCTCTAAATTAAATAGTAGTAAACTCCTTTGCCAAAGCAGTAACTGAGGCTTGGTCTACACTGGGGGGGATCTATCTAAGTTACGCAACTTCAGCTACGTGACTAATGTAGCTGAAGTCAACGTACTTAGACCTACTCACCGCATGTCTTCACTGCGGTGAGTCGGCTGCAGCCGCTCCACTCTTGACTCTGCCTGCGCTTGTCGCGGTGGCGGAGTATAGGAGTTGATGGGAGAGCGCTAGGGGGGTCGATTTATCGCGTCTAGACTAGACATGATAAATTGACCCCTGCTGGATCGATCACTTCCCACTGATCCGACAGGTAGTGTAAACATACCCTGAATCTTGGAATCACTCTGCAAATATATTAAGACTTTCCCCTTCTACTGAAGTGCAGTGATAGGGGAGAATATGACAATCACTAACTAGATAGTAGCAGGGTGAAGTCAGGATTGCGGGAAAGGTGTATTTGCATTGCAAGAGAATGTTAATGTGAGGAGGAATGGTTGGAGCTGGTTGTTGGTCAGAAAATGCCCAGGGTGAGAGAGAATGTAGTTCTTCCTTACAATGACTGCAGAGAATATATTGTTATGTGTTTATCTTTTTAGCAATGTGGTAACCATATTGTCTACACCCAAAGCCCTGCACAAACTTGGACATGCACCCTCCCCGATATACATACAGATAAAGAAGTGAAGAAATCCCAATACTCACTCAGGGGTAGATGGTCCGGTCTGTTTGAGGAAACTTTCATAAAGCCCAAAGAACTGAGCCTCAGGGAGTACAGGGGCAGGCAAGGGAGAGTCACTGATCAAGTGACGCCATGCTGGAGTATTCATCCTAAAATAACATGAATGGAAAGGAAATGTGAGTATCAGGAAAGGAATTCTCTCCTGTATCTCCTGCCTCCTCATATACCATAATTTACATTAATAACACTGAATGATCCCACGGCCTGGTAAAATCAATGTTAATGTGACTTTCTTCCATCCTCTAATAAAATCTCGACTGTTTCATGAACAGAAATTTCAAATCAATTTGGGGAACTGGGCTCCCGCAGACTCCTAAATTTTCATATCAGCTAAATGGGCAAGAGAGAGGAAAAGCAGTGAGCCCCAGGACTCCCTAATCCCTATATGGCCATCAGCTGTCCCACCATGTGCTTTATTTCATCTGCCATTCTTCTTGGTCTTGGTCACTACCAAAGGAGAAAATAAACTCCATTGAATCAGGGATGGAGTGTTCCATTACTCACGGGCAAAGGATTTTAGGGAATAATCTCTTTACAAGTGATTGAGATCTTTGGAGGAGCTCTCAGCAGGGCTCCAGGCACCAGACCTCCAAGCATGTGCTTGGGGCGGCACCTGGAGGGGGGCGGCGCTCACCTGGGCAGAGCGGGGCCGTGGCCGTGTTCGCCACCCTCCTCCCGGCGCTCCAGCCGGTCGGGGAGAGCGAGGCCCTGGCTGGGCTCGCTTCCCTCCCCCGGCGCTCCGGCCGGCTGGGGAGAGCGGGTCCGCGGCCTGGCTCGTCGCCCTCCACCCGGCACTCCGGCTGGCCAGGAAGAGCGGGGCGGCCCACCCCCGGTGCTCCGGCTGATCGGGGAGAGCGGGGCCCCGGCCAGGCTTGCCGCCCTCCCCCGGCGCTCCGGCCGGCCACGGAGAGCGGGGCCGCGGCCGGGCTCGCCACCCTCCCCTGCCGTGCTCCCCGCTGGGGGGCGGGGGGCAGCGGGAGGCTTTTTTGCCTGAGGCGGCAAAAAAGCCAGAGCTGGCCCTGGCTCTCAGTTGCCCCTTCCCCAAACTACACTGTAGAAATACCTTTGTAAGTACGTTGTCCTCTTAGTAGAGCTGTTCCTCACCCCCTGCCTACCCTACAGTCCCAGTGAAATACAGAGAGCAAAGTTGAGATCACACTAAACACGTGACTGCTGCATTTTCTGTTCCTAATTCCCTTCTTTTCTCACTCTTGAGAGCATCATAAACTAGAAAAATGGGTCCCAAGCTCCAGATGTGGGCATTCCCCGACTTTGCCGGGGTCCAGGCAGGACACACACCCCTGGCGAAGGAAGAGTTTTTTGAACAGTGCTGCATCCACATTTTCAGAAAAATGGGGGCCCTGTTCCATCCATGTACCTGAAACCCTGCAGCCCCCAAAGTACTCTAACCTAGGGCAAGGAGTATGCTCATTGCCAGAATTACCTGATCAATGAGGATGGATCTGCCTTTTTAAAAGGTGAGGAGGCTTCATTTGACAAGAAAAAGTAGGTTAGAGGCCAAAACGTAGCTGAAAATTTGGTGTGGACCCTTGGGCTGGCCCTTGATGGAGCCTTCATCCTAAATTAAATGGAAACAACAAAATGTTAGGAATGGGTAGGGCACTGGGAGGTGTCTATCGATTTAAGGTTGGAATACACAGTCTGTTTATTATTCTGTTCCTCTGTGTAAAATAACAGACAATATCCCAATGAGTTCCTAATAAGAGTATTTTACCAATAACCAAAGCCATTTATGAACTGTGGGTTTAAGGAATGCTGTGAACAGTACAGGAGCTAAAGGATTGCTGACTCCAGCATTGAGCAGGAAACCTGATTTAAAAGGGTGGCTTAATGACTTTTTGAGGCACCTAAAACTATTATTTTAGGAAGGGATCTCTGAGAGGAACCCAGACATTTAGCCACTCAACTGTTAGGGGGTTCAGAAGGAGACATGCAACACTATACACTAAGCAGAGCTGCCTGCAGGATTATGTGTGAAGCTGTCAGTGGCCTACATGGTAACATGGTATGCTGAGGATTTTTGGCTACACTATGTGGCTCAAACTCTGACCTTTTTCCCTGTCACTCCCCCCCACACACACACACTCTGTCACTCTGTACAGTGTGTACAATGTAAAACTTTTCTTATCTTCTTACCAAGAATCCAACATTGACCTGAGGTACTCCATCCTCCACGAATGGGTTCTGAGATCTTAATTGAATAAAAATAGAGAAATTTACATTAGACATTAGGGAAATCGTCCATGTGGTTAAAGAGAGATGATCAGACAATGGGAGTATCTTGTCTTCTGAAAGTGACCAGTGCCAGATGCTTCAGAAGGAATGAACATTACTGGGCAATTTCAAGTGTTGTACAGTCCCAGCTTCTAGCACTAGAGGTTTAGGATACCTGGAGCCTGGGGATTGAGTCTCTGACCATCTTGACTAATAGCCACTGATGGATCTGTCCTCCGTGAATTTATCTAATTCTTTTTTGAACCCAGTTATACTTTTGCTCTTCACAACATCCCTTGGCAATGAATTTCACAGGTTGACTATGCTTTGTGTGAAGTACATTTTGTTTTAAATCTACTGCCTATTAATTTCATTGGGTGACCCCTTTTTTTGTGTTATGTGAGAGGTAAATAATACTTCCCTACTTTGATAGATGGATAGAGAGATGTTGTGGTGATTGGTGCTCTCTCTCTCTCTCTATATATATATATATTTAGGATCACTGGCTAGACCAAGGATTATTATTGACTTGTGAAGATAGGACTGTTTTTCAGGTTGGTACTCATCTCATTAATGATAGGGCAAAGGAATTCATTAAACAATGAGGTGATCTCCACAGCTGAAGATGGTCTTAAAACTGTTCCCATATCTCATACAATATCCCTCTGTTTAAGAGACTGATTAAGTCCTATTTAGGGTTTTTCCCAGCAAACAAACCCAGTAAGCTAATGCAACAGTGGAGTAGGCTCTGCTGCTTTCTTTAGGACAAGTTCAAAATTAGGTTTGTAGCAGTGGGAAAGGCATTTAGCAGCTGCCTTTTCAATGCAGTTAATATGATCATGAAATAAATTAAAAACCAGCATTGTAAACCAAGAGTCAAATAACTTCTGAGCAATTCTTATGGCATTAACTCTCTCAGAGTCCTTATGTCTATAATGAAGTTAATAATCCTTCATATAAAGAAAAGTCAGACTGCGAAGCCCTTGGTGCTGCAGGGCAAGACATGCTCCTTGAACAATCCTTTACCAGATCTACCCATTGTGCCCACAGAATGGAAAATACACAGGCTACTGCACTAGCATTATAGTGAAGCTGCCTTAGGTCACCTAATCAATGTCTCTGCAATCCATAAAACAGGGAGTGGGCACAAGTGAGGGGATCGTGAAACAACTAGATTTTAATTTGCAAGGGGTCACCCAGCTTATAATGGACACAGATACCACTAATATGTGCATCTATGGGATAAAGTGAGCCTCACTGATCTTGAATTTATAAGACACATAACAATACATGCCATGGACGGCTGGATTAGTATGGGGAGAATTATTTAAGGGCCATAAATTTATGTTCCTAGATTATTTCAAGCAGGATGGATTTTATTCTGAGTCTTTTAAGATCTCATAATTTGAAGTAGAACTGATGTTAATAAAATACATTATGAAGAGAACTGAGTGGATTAGGGGATTGATCCTGAGAACACTGCTCTTGATATGGGCCAGATCAGTATTGAAAGCAAGCCAATGGCAAAGCTGGGGACTAGATCTCAGAAGTCTGGCTCTCAACCCCCAGCACTAACTACAATGAAAACCACCCGAACAACAAATGATCCAGGTTAAAACCCCCATGACTGAAGGAGTTGAAATCACTGGTGTAAGTAGACAACAGACAGTTTAAAAAAGAATAGACACCAAGTAATGTTCAGGTATGCTTGAAATGTCTTGACAGTCAAAGCTGCTGTTTGATTCAGCATCTCAGTTGACATTCTGTCTATCATTCCTGCCATACTAGGTTAAGATTCTTTCAGGCTTTTCTTTGTTAGTTTTGTTTTCATTTGGAATCATCTAAGTTCAAAGTTACAGGAATAATCTATCTAATGCCCACTGAGAACTAGGCTGAAACCCCTGTGGCCCCACAACTCCATTCATAAAGAAACTCACACAGTTCTATTATATTGGGTACACGGAAAAACTCACTTACTTCTGAGGTCTGAATGCCAAATCTTGTATGTACTAGAAACTCAAAATTGCTACAGTATAGCACGGCACCAACTGTCTCTCTCTGAGGCCAAGTTGAGCACTGACTTTTGTCCATTGCCTCAATAGCTTTGCTTGGGCTAGAGGATGTCACAATGAAGGCTGTGGTGCAATTGCCATGACAACCAGGTGTTAACTCACAAAAAGGGGGTGATGTAGTGGCTGTTATATATGTGTGCATCCTGCCTGCCCCTGCCCCTGCCCCGCCCATTTGTTTATGACTATGTGCCCTCTCTAGAGACTAGCCCAAAAAGATAAATAAAAACTTCAAGTTTAGGGAGAACTGGTGGTAATTTTCTTTGTGCTCAAGTGACAGAGGCCTATTTTTGGAGCTGAAGATCCCGAGTTCTGCTTCCCATGCTTGGCTAACAGCCGGCATCTCTGGTGTCTGTCTGCAGTCTGCCCTGGTTCAGTAAAAGTAGTCCATCACAGAAGGTGTAGTTCATCACATGACAGGTAGCTATAGAGAAGAGGATAGAACAGGTGAATCAGGAGATCTGGGTTCTTTTTATGGTTCTGCTTTGACTGACTGTGACTTGTAGAAATGGCCTAACATCTGTGCCCCAGGGACTGACTACAGAGAATATTTCAATGATCTACTTTGTCTTTTGAAGTAAAGTACCTGCTGAAGAAAAGCATTATATATCTTTTTCATCAAGCCATACATTGTACAAATACGTTTATAGTTATAAACTGACAACTGCTCTAAATATCAGATATTAAAGCAATAACCTAATTAACTCTTTCTGATCCTTTCATCATCAAATATTGAAGTGCCAAACGTTAATTAAACAACAGAACACCCTTGTGAAGTAATTAATTATTATTAACCTCATTTTGGTGGAGTGAGTGTAAGTGGTGTAAGGGAAGTCAGTGACAGAGGTGGGAACTGAATTCAAATTTTGACTTTCACACCCTTGGTCTAACTACTAAAAAACACCGATAGGGTCTTAAGACATTTTGTGTTACTGACTACAGGTTAACGGACCTTACTTTTAAAAATAAAACTGCTCCATGGATGTGATATCTCAAACTTTACTTGGCACATACTACGTAGATTTGTAATACTGCTATGTACAAAAGGGCTTAGTTACCTTAAGTTTCTTTGGCCATTTGTCATTCACTCTAATTCCCTTAGTGTGGTATGCTACATGAAATGCTGTAGCAAGAGTGTCTCTCTTTTGGCTTTTTAAAACATATAATTAAGCATTGGTCTCTGCTGCTGTGGGTCTTAATTTGTATCTGATGTGATTTCTACATTCTTGCCAGAAAGCACCACATATGAGATTGCCAAACCTGATGGGTGTGATCAAGACGTGAGCCTAGCTAAACATTAGTGCCCTGCCTTAGCTGTTCTGAAAGCCAGAGGTGCATGGTTCTGCAGTGATTACAAGGAAGCTGTTGAAGTAGAAATTGTTGCCATGGAACTGCTGTCACGGAGGTTTCAGGAGTGTTCCAGAACTTGGATGGTGAAGGAGATGGATTGTTGTGGCTGGATTCTTAGGAGGGATTTTTCCTCAGAGGGTTCAGCAGTCTGGTGTGTTGGGAGCTGTTATTTCCACAAGTGCTTGGCCTAATTTGTGCCCACAGCTTCTGCAAGCAGTGGCTGGTAAAGAGCCTTATCTGCCAGAACCGAGGTCATGTAATAGATGATTCTGCTTCTTTCTGTGCAGGAAAGTAAGTACAGATGTTCATTTAGTCTAGTCACAAACAAAAAAACCACAGTGTGGAGCAGACAGGTATTCTCTCCATTTTAAAGATGGATAAACTGCGGCACAGTGAGAATTAATACTGATAAATAGCCTATTAAATATCAAACATTAAATGTATCACCTTTTTATTTATATGCAACACTTTTTATTCATCTCATGTAATAGAACTGTCATAGTCACATGTACATTAATCAATGATATAATGCTTCCCTCTCTTAGTTTCTCCAAGTCTTTCTCCCAGTATCCTCGTTTATTATTTATTTATATTCTTTGAAAAGAACACAGAAAACAAGAAAAAACTGGTCTATTTTATTTATCTATTACAACTTAATATTTGTCAAAAAAGAACATGAAATCCCTGATAGCACAGTAGGAACTGTCATACAGAGCGAGTCATTTAACAGGCTCTTAGTACTGCTTCCTCTCTCTAGTTTTTAAAGTCTTTTTTCTGACTCTACATTGGTTTTAGTTTCTAATTTTATTTTCACTTTTTTGTCAGTTTTGCAGAGATATGCACATGACCCCTGAAAGCACATATTTGTTGTAGTTGTGTGCTTTTTCAGATATCCAAGTCATGTGTAACTCACAAAGTGATTTTGTGTGGTAACATGCTGAAAAACTTAACCCATTTTAATTCAACAACAAACTAAACAGAATGACTGATGGCTGTGGAGGTGGGAAGATGGCAGAATGCAACTCATTCATCAGAATAGCTCGATATTCATAGATTATAAAGAAATGTTCTCTATTACTAACTGCTGTTGGCAAGAGATTTGTGTATCTGGCAATGTGGGCATCATGGCAAATTTTAGTAAAAGTCATAGAAAGGTCATAGTTATGTTAAAAATAACCAAATTTGGTTGTATCCAAATTAACCCCTTTAACTTTATAACAATAGTAATCATCAGATACCTTCTCCCTACCAAAGCACTCAGCATACAGTACAACTGTATTGTTCAGTTACATTACATATTTATGTATGCACACACGTGTGTGTGTGTGTGTATGTGTGTGTGTGTAAATAAAATTAAAGCCTTTACGAAAAATAGAAATGTAATTTCTAAGATATAAACAATTTTGATTGACAAAGATGTTGAGAAGATAACAACCCAGAAAAAAAGATGGGAGAGGGATTTGGAGAAAGAAATTGATCTGCATGAGTGGGTATATGTGTGGGAAAAGGGATATACAGCTTCAGTTTGTGTAGCTCATCAATAAAATTTATATAAATTTAGTGTGTAAATGACAGTAGACTTCAGTTAAGACCCATCATATTGTTGCTGCTAGAGAAAAGCTCTGTTAGAGAGATTGTGGAGGAAATGGGAACATACTTGCACAGGTGGTAGTTGTGTCCAGGAATTAGAAAGTTTTGAGAGGAAATTATTAAAGAGATCCATCTTATGACAAAATGCTGGCTTCTTAGAGATCCCCTGACCTCCTTCCTTAATGCTCCAGTAAAGGATCTGCATTTTAAACAGAATGACAAAGTATTTTCTTCTTATTGCTAGCAGCTAGACTTTGTACTGCACATTACTGGAAAAATGTGACTCCCCTCCTATGGAATTGTATTATATAAATAGGGTGTGTTATATAAGAAAGTAAAATGTGGGCTGTCCGTGTAGAGGAAAAGCTTTCACACCAAGTACTTACACAAGCGAAACTCCAGAAAGAGGATTGGTTTTTAGAAATTTGGTCATCCTTTTTAACACACTCAGAGGAGGAGAACTCAGTCAGCAAACCAGAATCTTTAGCCAGGTTCTCTGAATATTAATCTGATCCCGAATAAGTAATAAATAATGTATAATTAGTATGATTACAACCAGTAATGTAACTTTGTCTTAATACCAAAAATACAAATAAATTAAAAGAACCAAAATACTGACAGTTTTTCCAGCACTTATGGAATAAACTTGTCTCCAAGTGGTTTCAGGAAGACCAGGATGAAATGGTTAAGTCAGATCACCAGTGGTATAAGAACAGTAAGAAAAATTGTATGCGCAGTGCTAAAAGTGGTAAGCTCTGGACACTTTCCTTTTCCTAGAAACACTTCTTGGTACAGTAAATCCTCACTTAAAGTTGTCCCGGTTAATGTTGCTGATCAATTAGGGAACATGCTTGTTTAAAGTTGTGCAATGCTCCCTTTTAACGTTGTTTGGCACCTGCCTGCTTTGTCCACTGCTTGCAGGAAGAGCAGCCCGTTGCAGCTAGCTGGTGGGGGCTTGGAACCGGAGTGGATCAGCAGCCCCCCTATCAGCTCCCTACTCCCCTAAGGTCCCTGTGCTGCAGCCGCCCAGCAGGCTATCAGTTGCAGGCTATCAATTGCCAGCAGTTCAACTGTCCCTTCCCCCACTTCCATGTGCTGCTCCTGCCCTATGCCTTGGAGCTGCTCCCAGAGACTCCTGCTTGCTTTGCGGTGGAGGATGGGGGGGCTAATGTCAGAGTGTCCCCCTGCTCCTGCACCCCGCTTACCCCTTCTCCATATAGAGCAGGGAGGGGACACCGGTGGAGCGAGACAGAGAGTGCTTGGGGCAGCAGCTGCTGTCTCAACTTCCTGATCCACTTAAAAAGACAATGCACTTAAGAGTGGGTCAGCTTACTTAAAGGGGCAGTGTGCATCTCTCTCTCTCCCACAAACAAGGTGTGTGTCTGTCTCTGTCTGCTGTGTTCGTATACACAGTGATTTTTTAATCAATGAGGTTCAAGGGAAGATTCATCAGGAAAGTGTTCACCTGTTAAAGCAAGACACATGGGATATGAAACATTGCTCACCTCTGGTGGAACCTCTCACCCCATCACAGAACTCTGGTCCATGATTACAATAATAAGCCACCTCTGTTCAAATAATCATCCAGTCTGGCCTGCTTCCTTCCCTACAGCTTGCCTGAATCCCAGCTCTAACCAGACTTGAATTTCCCCTGGCATTAGCTATTGCAGTTCCCTTCTCTCTGTTCTATTTGAGCCCCAGCTCCCCAGGTTCCCACCTCTGCTGGATGCTATTGACACTGTGAGGTAATGCTCACCCCACACCTGCCCCTGAAAGGGTTAAGGTGGCTAGACAGGCCAATTAACCACCTAAGATGCACCTGGAGGAGGAGCCAGGGAGCAATGAGAACTAATTAAAGGGTGAAGCTGAACAGGAACAGGTGGGGTTGGTATAAAGCAAGGTAGCTTAGGGCAGAAGGGGGCTGCAGGGAGGAGGTCTGCAGTCACTCTCTGAGGCTAGGGAGAGGTGGGGGGCTCTTGGCCAGGAGGGAAGGGTGTAGCCGGAGAAGGGTAGAGGAGGAGACTGATAGAGGCAACATAGGAAGCAATCCAAGGAAACAGAAACAAGGCATGGGACAGAGTAGACCGTAGCTGCTGGTTTTAGGGTCCTGGGCTGGAACCCAAAGATGAGGGTGAGCCCACGTTCCCCTACCAGCCACTGGGGATGTGGCACCATAGAAGGGCAGTGAATTGGAAGACTGCCTGGGGCAGTTGGTGACACTTGGTACACAAGCCTCCCAGAAAGGACAAACTACAGTGACCTAGCCAGAGGGCCAAGCCACAAAGAGGGAACCATCGAGTTCAGGTAGAGAGAGTGTCATACAGTGAGCACTCGCAGGCAGGGGCTTCAGAAAAGCAGAGCTAATTCCAAGCTGCAGCCACAAGGAGGTGCCCCATTGGGAGTGAGAGCACACTCAGACAGTGTGGACACTTGTAGATGGGAGGGAAGAGGTAGATGTGGTATATCTTGAATTTAGTAAGGCTTTTGATACTGTCTTGCGTGATCTTCTCATAAACAAACTAGGAAAATACTACCTAGATGGAGCTACTATAAGGTGGGTGCATAACTGGTTGGAAAACTGTTCCCAGAGAATAGTTATCAGTGGATCACAGTCAAGCTGGAAGAGCATATCAAGGATCAGTTTTGGCTGCAAGGATCAGTTTTGACTCTAGTTCTATTCAATATCTTCATCAGTGATTTAGATAATGGCATAGAGAGGACATTTATAAAGTTTGTGGACGATACCAAATTGGGAGG